>NW_006922465.1:60639-61411 GCF_000298275.1 Orycteropus afer afer
AAGGACAAATATAGTATTAGTTCGTTGTTGTGGAGGGTCAAGGAAAGGTTTATATATGAAGGGAAACTTTCTTTGTTGGTTGTCAGGGGTGGGAGAGGAGGGAACACTGAAAAAAATGCATTGACACATGTCACTTTAGTTTGTGTATTTCACTGTACATAAATTATATTTCAATAAAATTCATTTAAAAGGAAAAAAAAAGAATAAATGTTGTCTTGAGGGAAAAGCAATAATAATAAAAAAAAACTCTTAGAAGGAATCATGGTGGTATTGCTTCAGGACCTAGTTTTTAATCATAGATTCTGAGTTTCTGTTATTAATGGTGGAATAATTTGGAAAGGAATAGTGGTAATGATTGTACAACATGGTGAACATCCTTGAATTCTACATGTAAAAATTATTGAATTGTCAGATTTTTAATCTATCTATCGATCTATCTATCTATTGATATATGCACAATGAAAATATCAGTCAGACATAGTTAGATGGGTCTATTACTGGAGTTTCTAGTCTATTCCATTGATTTATGTATCTGTCCCTTCACCTATACCACACTGTCTTGAGTACTGTGGTTACAAAGTAGGCCTTGATACTGGGTAGAGTGATTTCTCTCACTTTATTCTTTTTTTTCAAGATTGTTTTAGCTATTGTAGGGCCTGTGTCTTTTCACATAAGTTTCAGAAAAAATTTATCTATGTATGCAAAAAGGAGCTCTGGTAGCATAGTGCCTAATGCACTTGACTGCTAACCAGAAGGCTGGCGGTTCAAACCC
>NW_006922465.1:67351-74101 GCF_000298275.1 Orycteropus afer afer
TATATAATTTTTAGAAGGCCCCATTCATCCAGTTTATCTTCAGCTGTTTGTGTATTTTGGGTTATATTTGAGTCTGCTTATGCCATAAATGAGGTCCCCCAAATTTGCCCCTGTTTTTTCCTTGAGGAACTTCATAGTTTTAGGTTTTACAATTAAGGCTTTGATCCCTCTGGAGTTAGTTTTTGTGTATAGTGTGAAGTACAGATCTTGTTTCATTTTTCTGCAAATGGATATCCAGTTTTGCTACCCATTTGTTAAAGGGACCATCTCCTCCTCATGTAATGGATTTCAGCCCTTTGTCACAAATCAGCTGACTATAAATTGATGGATCTATTTCTGGGTTCTCAATTCTGTTCCATTGGTCTATGTGTCTATCATTGTACCAATACCAGGTAGTTTTAACTACCGTGGCTGTATAGTAGGTTTTGAGATCTGGGAGTGTGAGACCTCCTACTTTGTTGTTCTTCTTCAATAGTATCACGTTTTTAATTTCAGTTCGTTGTTAGTATGCTAGTTGTTAGTATGATATGAATTGAATAGCATGTTAATTTAGAGATTGATTTTTGTAGGTTAGTCTTGTAGCCTATGACCTTACTTAACTCATTTATTAGCTTTTTGTAGACTCCTTGAGATTGTCCATGAATATAATCACATTATCTGCCAATAGGGTCAGTTATATTTCTTCTTTCTAATTTAAATGCCTTTTATTTATTTTTCTTTTTATTATAGTGGGCATGTTGAATGGCAGTGGGAGAGCAGACATCTTTCCCTTGTTTCTGATCTTAGCAGGGAAGGCATTCACTTTTTCACCATTATGTATGTTGTAAGCTATAAGTTTTTTCATAGATGTGCTTTATAAAGTTGAAATAATTTCTGTCTGTTCCTAGTTAGCTGATAGTTTTGATCATGTAGGGATGCTTAGTTTTGTCAAATGCTTATTCTGCTTCACTTGATATAATCACATGACTCTTTCTTTAGTATGTTAATACAGTGGGTTACACTGATTGATTTTTGAATGGTGAAGTAGCCTTGAATACCTTGAATAAGTCCCACTTGTTCATGCTAGATGTCTATGTATGCTTTATGTAATCAATTTGCTTATGTTTTGTTGAGGATTATGTGGATAAATTCATGAGGATATTGGTCTGGAGTTTTCTTTTCTTTTACTATTTTTGTCTGGTTAGCAAATGTCTTAGGCACTATACCATGAGAGCTCCTTCAAGATAACATTAGGCACATAAAATAAATTGGAAAGTGTTCTGTTTTCTTAGAGAGATTGTATAAAATTGATCTTTATTCATTACATATTTGGTAGAATTCTCCAGTAAAATCCTTTGCTCTTGAAGATTTCTTTCTTTCTTTCTTTTTAGAGCTTTGAAATTACAAATTAATTATCTTTAATAGTTATAGGATTGTTCAGACTATCTATTACATTTTGGTAGAATTTTAGCATTTTTTTTTCAAGTAATCAGTCCATTTCTTCTATGTTGTTGAAGTTATAAACATAAAATTATAAATCTATGAATGGCTGCAGGATCTGTAGTGATATCTTTATTTCAATCACAATATTGGTGATTTATGTTTCTCTTTAACTTTGTCCATCATGATAGAAATTTATTAATTTTATTTGAATAAATAGTGTTGAAGCTCCTAACTATATTTTTGGATTTGCCTATTTCTCCCTTTAGTTTTATAAGTTTTTTTTTTCCCCCAGTTCTATAAATTTTTGCTTCATGTATTTTGAGAGTCTATTGTTTGGTGAGGAGCCCTGGTAGTGTAGTGATTAAGAGCTTGGCTGCTAACTGAAAGAGTGGAGATTGGAGCCTACCAGCTACTATGTGGAAGAAAGATGTGGCAGTGTACATCTAAAGATTACAGTCTATTGTATACAGTTATTAAGAGTTGGCACCAACTCTGTGGCAGTGGGTTTGCTTTGGTTATTGAGTGCATATGCATTTAGAATTTTAACAGCTTCCTGATGATTGATCCTTTCATCATTGACTTATTTTATTGTTTTCCTTTTGTCGATTTCATTGATTTCTGTTATCTTTACTTGGGGTATATATTTTGCTTTTCTTTCTCTAGTTCCTTAAGATAGGAACTTAGTATATTGATTTTATATATTTCCTTTTTCTAATTTGCAGGAGCTCGGGTGGCATTGTGCCTAAGGCATTTTACTGCTAACCAGAAGGCTGGCGGTTCAAACCCACAACCCACTCCTCAGAAGGAAGACTGGGCAATATACTTCCATAGAGATATCACCTCAAAAACCCAAGGAGGGTTGCTATGAGTCACAATTGACTCAATGACAGTGAGTTTAATTGTTGTTGTTTTTTTCTAATTTAAGGATTCAGTGCTATTTTCCCCTCTCAGTTCTGCATTTCACATATTTTGATAAGTTGTATTATCATTATAATTCAGTTGTACATATTTTAAATTTATTGAGAATCCTTCTTTGACCCATGGATTATTTAGAAGTGTTATTTAAATTCCATGTGTTGAAGATTTTTCTGTTGTCTTCCTGTTCATTTCTAGTTTGATTAAATTATAGTCAAAGAACATACATGTTATGATTTCAATTCTTTTAAATTTATTGAGGTTGGTTTTATGACTGGTATATACATATATCTTGGTGAATGTTCCATAGATACTTGAAGAAAATTTGTATTCTGTTGTTTGGTAGAATGTTCAATATGTGAGTTAGATCCTGATGGTTGATTGTGTTGTTCAACTCTTACATATCCTTACTGACATTTTGTCTAGCAGTTCTATCAATAGCTGAGAGTAAGGTGTTGAAGTTCCTAACTATTCTTTTAGATTTCTCTATTTCTCCTTTCAGCTCTATAAGTTTTTGTTCCGTGTATTTTGAGGGTCTGTTGTTTGGTGCTCTTTTGGTTACCTAGTACCACTCTGACAAGAATATACCACAAATGGGATGGCTTGAACAAACAGGAGTTTATTCTCTTACAGTTTGGAGGCTTTAAGTCCCGAGTTTACAGGGCCAGGCTCTAGGAGCTGGGTGAAAGCCCCTCAACCTTGGGCTTCAGCTCCGCCTCCTGCTCCCAGCCCACTGAAGCTAGAGGCTTTTCTTCACCTAGACAGCTGCTGGCTGCTGAGACTGACAAGCCCAAAGTTGACAAGTAAAAAGTCACAGTCCCAGTGTTACCAAACCACACAGCCAGTCATTAATTCAAGTTCATTAAAGGTCCTAAGGTTGGTAGAGCATGGCAGGCTGCTGAACAATGACAAGGCTACATGCAGGGTTCAAGCGTGCCATAAGCTAGAGACTATTCCCCAAGGCTTCTGCTTATATATAGGAAGCATATCACATTCTTAAGGCAGCTACTCAGCTGCTCACAGTGGATTCTACCATGGAGTAGGATCATGGGGAATACTACAAGTTGACACACAAACTTAACTACCACAGGTGCATACACATTTAGAATTGTTACAGCTTCCTGGTGATTGATCCTGTTATCATTATGTAATCTCTCTCATTGTCTCTAGTAATTTTGTTTGCTGAAATCTACTTTGTATTTCATAGCCATTCTTCCTTTTGATTAATATTTGCATGTATACATTTATCAATCCTATTATTTTCAACCCATTATGTTGTTGTATTTGAAGTGTTTCTTGCAGACACACTAGATAATTTTAATTCACTCTGTCAATTTTAGCTTTTTAATTGTTGCATTTAGAAAATTTGTATTTAAGATGATTATTGGTATGTTATGGCTTAAGTCTGACTTTTTTTTTCTTTTTATTTCCTCTGTTTTCAATTCATTTATTTCTGTTTTCTTTGCTTCCTGTAGGTCATTCAAACATTTTTAGGATTCTGACTCGACTGAACAATGAACAAAGAAGATCAAAGAAGAACTGATACATTTGAATTATGGTGTTGGCAAAGAATATTGAATATACTGTGGACTGCCAGAAGAATAAACATATCTGTTTTAGAAGAAGTACAGCTTGAATGCTTCTTAGAAGTGAGATGGCAAGACTGTGTCTCATTTACTTTGGACCATTATCAGGAAGGACCAATCACTAGAGAAGGACATCATGCTTGGTAAAATAGAGGGTCAGCAAAAAAAGGAGGACCCTCAATGAGATGGTTGACAAAGTGCCTGCAACATTAGGCTCAAGCATAGCAATAATGATTGTGAGGATGACACAGGACCAAGCATATGTTCTGATGTGCATAGAGTCCTATTTGTTGGAACTTACTGGACAGAATATAACAAAATAACAGCAGAATTCTAAGTTGATTCACTCAGAGTGAATACTATTTTTACAGTTGTTCTAGGTATTACAATATATATATATACATATTACAGTGTACTGGTACCAGCATTTTACCATTGAAGTTAAGTGTGGAAACCTCACTTCCATACAGGTCCCTTTTTCTTCCCCACCTTAAAGTATGATTATCTTAAGTATTTCCTCTATGTATATTCAATACAACATCAAATAGTATTAAAAATTTTGCTTCAGCCATCAAATATGATTTAAGAAATGGATGAGAATAGTAGTCTATTTTACTTTTACTAATGTGAATGTTCTTTATTCTTCTGTGAAACTCCATACAGTCTTCTGTTATCATTTCATTTCTATTTAGAAAACTTCCTTTAGCCATTTTTTTAAGTGTAGATCTGAGTAGCAAAAAATTCTCTACAAATCACAATAAAAAATTAAAAAAAAGATTCTCTAAGTTTTCTTGTTTGAGAATGACTTTTTTCCTTCCTTTGTTACTGAAGAATATTTTCATGCGATGCAAATTCATAGTTGACAGTTCTTTTCCTTCAGTACTTGAAAAATATGATGTCACTTCCTTCTGACCTTATGACTTCAGATGAGAAATCTGCTCATATATGAACTGATGTTTTTTCTATAATTAATGTGTGGTTTCTCTGTGAATTTTTTTTTATTGTTGTGATTTGGGTGAAAGTTTACAGAGAAAATTCACTTCCCATACAGCAGTTCACACACACGTTGTCTCATGACATTGACTACAATTTACTCCAACGCAACAGCTCCCCTCCCACTTCCTTCCAATAGTTACCTTTTCCCTGTGTCTATCCTTCCACGCATTCCTGCCCTCTGAACTGTCTCCCTGTGCATAAACAGCCCTTCATTCTCCCATGATTGTTCTCTCCAAAGAGTGTATCTACCTCAGGTACATGTTCAACTCATATGCCTGTCTTTTGTTTGGCTAGAAGCCACAGGTGTGAGTTCAATTCTGTAAATGTTTTATGACATTTTTTTTTTTTTTTGTCTTTAGATTTAAAATTAATTATGAGGTGACATGGTATAGATTTCTTTAACCTTATCCTGTTTGGGGCTTTCTCAGCTTCTTGTACCTGTAGTTTTATGTCTGGCCAAATTTTAGGAGTTTTCTTCAATTATTCTTCAAGTAATTTTCAGTGCCTCTCTCTTTCTGGTACTCCAGTGATGTGAATGTTAGTTCTTTTGTTATTGTCTCTAGGCCCCTGCTGCTCAAACCATCACCACTATCCACTTTTTTCTCTGTGGTTCAGATTGGGATTCTGTCCTCTCAAGTTCTGTCATTTCCACTCTACAAGTGAGCCCACCCATCTATCTATTTATCTATCATCTATAATTTAGTTATTGTTTTTCTGATCTATAATTACCTATTTTTTTTTTATCATTTCTATTCCTTTGCTGATAATTTTTTTTATTTTCTTTTTTATTTGTTTCAAGGTCATTCATCATGGCCTGTTGAGACATTTTTAGTATGGCTGCTTTAAAATATTTGTCAGGTACTTTCAATATCTGATTCACCTTGTTATTGGCATCAGTTGTTTGTATATTTAAACAAAGAATTGATTCACTGAGAAAAACTGTTAATAAACATAAAATAAAAATAATCTTAACAAATATTTACACTCCTTGGAGAGAACAATCATGGGAGAAAGAAGGACTGCTTATGCACAAGGAGACAGCTCAGGGGGCAGGAGTGCATGGAGGGATGGACACAGGGAAGAGGTAACTGTCAGGAGGAAGTGGGAGGGGAGTTGTGTATTGTGGTAAATTGTGGTCAATGTCATGAGACAAAGTGTATGTGAACAGCTGTATGGAACGTGAATTCGCTTGGTAGATTTTCACCCAAATCACAATAAAAAAATAATAATAATCTTAACAAATATTTAAAATAATGTATTAAAAATATATTCATGAACTAAAGAAAATCACACAGCAAAAGCAGTGATCAGAGGCCAATTTATAGCAATAAATGCACACATCAAAAAAGAAAGAGCCAAAATCCACACTTTAAATGAACATCTCCAACAATTAGAGAAAGAACAGCAAGAAACGCCTATAGTCACCAGAAGAAAGGAAATAACCAAGATTTGAGCAGAAATCAATAAAACAAAAAATAGAAGGGCTATAGAAAAAATCAACAAGACCAGAAGTTGGTTTTTTGAAAAGATCAATAAAATTGACAAACCATTGGCAAATTAAAAAAGGAAAAGAGCGAGAGAATACAACTAACACAAATAAGAAATGAAATGGGTGACATCACAACAGAACGAACTGAAATAAGAAGGATAATATCAGGCTACTATGAAGAACTGTACTCCAACAAATTTGAAAATCTGGAGAAAATGGACAGTTTTCTAGAAACACACCACTTACCTAAACTAACACAGATTGATGTGGAAAAGTTGAACAGGCCCATCACAAAAGAAGAAATTAAACAGGTCATCAAAAAATTACCAACTGAAAAAAGTC
>NW_006922465.1:74322-76369 GCF_000298275.1 Orycteropus afer afer
ATGCAAAAATCTTCAACAAAATCCTAGCCAATAGACCGCAACAACATATCAAGAAAATCATTCAGAGTTCAAAATGAGTCGAGCCAGTGAGCAGCACGCTTTATCCCTCTGGCATCTAAGGTCTTGAAAAACTAGCCACAACAGTTTAAATTAGGAATTTCACTGCTCTGAACAGCTCACAGATTCAGAGTACATGAAACAAGCAAGAGCAGAATTAGAGGAAAGGCACAGAGAGATTATTTGGGAAAGAGCTACTGGAGGAGGACGGATGGATGGGCATCCAAGAGAGGCATTGGAAACTCTTCTGGAGCAGTCACTGTGCGCTGGGCTAGGGCACCCACCTGAGATCCCCGAGCCAAAAGGGAGGATGCCTTATAACAGCTTACCAGGGACCACTCTAATATTCCGGTGGGCAGCGACAGAGACCTGCCTCCAGCAGCTCATCTTGAGTTTTTGGAGGTAATTTGGGTCTCCTGGGGACTGGCTACAGGCACGGACACCTCCTTTGAGATTTGGAGGAAAACTTACTATTGCGACAGGAAGGGTAGCCCCTCCCTTCCCAGCAGGTCACAGAGTAGACTGGGGTCAGACTGGGAGACTTCATGCTTTTCTTTGTCACAGAGATCGGAACCTCAGGTCACTAGCAGGTACTCCTCTGAGCCACAGCTCAAACTGCATGCATCTTTGGCGCTGCAGCTGGGTGGTATCACAGACAAACTCCAGAGCCGGCCATTAGCGATCTGGCAGGATTACGACAGCACCACGGACAGAAGGACCAGGGAGAGGGAAGAAACCGCAATCCCGGGATTTTTGCCTTGGAGCCATTCTTTAGCGCTGTGGGGCTGCGGAGGCGGGATCTTTGGGTGTGCCTGAAATTGGTGGAAGTTTGTGACACTCTAAGAATCTTTCCTGAATTGAGCTGCAGTCTTGCAAATAAACACTCCATCAAAAATAGCCTGCTCAAAGTCCTAGAAACTGGCCCTAGCAACATCAAGCATTCCTTCTTCTGCTCCCACCTTCTCTGCCAATAACTTCACTCATTCAATAGAAGAAACCATATTCAGCCAATTACCATAAAACCTCCCGGTTCGAACCCTAAACCCTCTTCACGACAAACACATATCCACACTACACCAGGGATTCTACCACCACAAAGAAAACAGCAGAGCAACCCAACACACTTGCATCAATGAAAAAACAAAAAACAAAAAACACCAGCTTCACCTTTTCAAACTATTAAACCATAAAACCAAGACAAAACAAATCAACACATAACCAGCTAGTGAAAACCTAAAGAGACAGTGCTCTAACAGATTCCAGGGACTTAAGAAGAGGTTCTGCTTTCCAGTAACCCCAACAACTCTCCAGGAGTGCACTGTATGACTGAAGAGGTCGAAGTCTACACCTTCCTTTTTTTTTTTTTCTTTCTCTTCTTTCTCTCGTGGTTAACCCCGTCACTTGTTAGTTTGTTTTGTTTGTTTTGTTTTGTTTTGTTCTGTTTTAGCTTTTACTTTCTTTTATGTTGTTGGTTTGTTTCTTTGTTTGTTTTCTTTATTCATTATTCTCCTTCTCTACCTTTTTACTCTCAGTTACCTATCCCCAGATACTGCAGATTTTTCTGGTTTCTTCTTCTTTTCCCCCCTTTTTTCTTTTTTTGGGTTACTGGTCATGTGTGATTTCAGGGTGTATTTTTTGTACATGTGCATATAGTTTTTTCAATGATCATTTAATTATAATTTTTGCATAACTGACTGGGAGACAGCAACAGTTCTCATAAGATACAAGTAAACCCACACCTCCAGCAACTTCACTTACTGAGAGAGACCCAGCACCTCTTTCTCCAACAATGGGCCAATGATAAAAAACCACCAAGAAGAGCCTGAATCAACCTTGGCTTCTCTTCACAAAAAATTAACAGAGATCTTAATACAATACCACAATGCCTCAGAAACAACAGACCATCACAGTCCACACAAAGACACAAGATAAAGTAGTAGAAACAAGGAAGCAGGATACAGACCCAGAACACATCCCTGAGGAAGAAGCA
>NW_006922465.1:86325-102531 GCF_000298275.1 Orycteropus afer afer
TGGTATCAAGGTTATGCTTGCTTCATAAAATGAGTTAGGGAGGATTCCATCCTTTTCTATGTTTTGGAATAGTTTGAGTAGGATTGTTATCAGTTATTCTACGAATGATTGGTAGAGCTCTCCAGTGAAACCATCTGGGTCAGGGATTTTTCTGTTGGTAATTTTTTTTTTTTAATGACCTCTTCAATTTCTTCTTTTGTTATGGTTCTGTTCAAGTTTTCTACCTCAGTCTGTGTTAGTTCAGGTAAGTAGTGTGTTTCTAGAAATCTATTTCTTCAAGGGAGCTCTGGTTGTGTAGTGCCTAAGGCATCTGACTGCTAACCAGAAGGCTGGCGGTTCAAACTCAACAGGTACTCTTCAGAAGGAAGGTTGGGCAATCTACTTCTGTTGTGATAATGCCTTGGAAACCCAAGAAGGTGTTACTATGAGTCAGATCCAACTCTACAGCAGTGAGTTTGGTTTTTTTGGTTTTGGTCCACTTCTTCTAGGTTTCAAATTTGTTGGAGTACAGTTCTTCATAGTACTCAATATTATCCTTTTTATTTCATTTGGTTCTGTTGTGCTCTCTCCCATTTCATTTATAATTCCTGTTGTTTGTATTCTCTCCCTTTAAAGTTAAGGAAAAGTTTGCGAGTGGTTTGTCTTTTTTATTAATCTTTTCACAGAACCAACTTCTGGTCTTGTTGATTTTTTTTTTCTATTGTCTTTCTATTTTCTGTTTCATTGATCTCTGCTCAAATCTTTAATATTTTTTCTCTTGTACTGACTGTGGGCTTTTTTTCCCCCCCTAATTGTTGGTGATGTTGTATTAAGGTGTTGATTTTTGCCTCTTTCTTCTTCTTCTTTTTTAAAATGTGTGCATGTATTGCTATAAATTGCCCTCTGGTTGCTGCTTTTGCTGTGTCCCAAGATTTTGCTGTTCTGTTTTCATTCTCATTTGATTCAATGAACTTTTTTCTTTCACCTTTTATTTCTTCTATTACCCATTTTTGTTTGAGGAGGGTGTTATTTAGTTTACATGTGTTTTCCCTTTTTCTGTTGGCCTTCCTTGTGTTGACTTCTAGTTTTACAGCGCTGTGATATTAGAAGATGCTTTGAAGTATTTGATTGTTTTTAATTTTATTCAGGCTTGCTTTGTGGCCAAATATATCGTCTGTCCTGGAGAATGTTCCATGTGTCCTAGAAAAGAATGAATATTTTGCTGTTGTTGGGTGAAGTGCTCGGTAGATGTCTATAAGGTCAAGTTGGTTGATTGTATTGTTTAGTTTTTCTGCATCTTTGTTGAGTTTCTTGACAGTAGTCCTATATTTCATTGAAAGTAGTGTATGGAAGTCTCCTAGTATTACTATGGACTCATCTATTTGTCTTTTCAATTTTTTTAATGTCTGATTATGTATTTTGGGGCTTTTTCATAGAAATTTAGTGAGTATGTCCTCTTGTTTAATTGATCCTTTAATCATTATATAATGTTCTTCCTTGTCTTTTGTGGTCATTTTTGTCTTAAAGTCTATTTTATCAGAAATTAATATTGCCACTCTTGTCCTTTTTGGTTGGCATTTGTTTGGTATACCTTTTGTGTTAGACTGGGTTCTATAGAGAAACAAAACCAGTAAAGCTTATATATGTAGAGAAAGAGAAATTTATCTTAGGAAAATGGCTCACACACTTATAGAAGCTGGCAAGTCCAAAGTTCTTGGATCAAGGTCAAGATGGAGGCTTATCTTGACTCTTGCAGCTGCAGGGGCTGAGGAGCTGAAGGTTGGCAAGCAGTATACTGGCTGTTGACTCCAACGAATGATGAATCCAAGATCTCCAGGACAAATGGTGGATTGTTCACTCACAGACAGTTGTAGACAGCACATCAGAACCCCGATCATCAGAAGAGTGTCTCTTTTCCCAGGATGTCCATAAATATACTGGAATCAGGCCACACCCCTAGGGAAACACATTTCAACTGATTGGCTGCTTAAAACATATTCATCTGATCCCATCATGGGAATAACCACATCATAACTGCTTAAACCACACAGAATTGTGGTCCAGCTAAGTTGACACACAGCTCAAACTATCACACCTTTCTCCAACATTTCATTTTTAGTCTATTTTAGTCTTTATGTCTAAGGTGAGGCTCTTGCAGACAGCATATTGATGGGCTATGTTTTCTTATCCAGTCTGTGATTCTTCATCTCTTGAGTGGTCCATTTAATCCATTTACATTCAATGTAATTACCAACAAGTATGACTTTATGTCATTTTGTTATGTGTTATTTTTTCATGGTGTTGCTGATTTCTTTGTTCCATACAATTTTCTGTGCTGAGCATATTTTGTTTATGAAGTGTGTCATCATGTCCTTCGCTGCTGTTGTTTTAGTATTTGATAAATATTTGTGTTTGTCCTCTTTCTTATTTTGACACAAAGGCTTATTATTTTTCTTTGAGGTTACCCTTTGATTTGTTATTTTTGTCTCAAGTTTAGAACAGTCTGTTCTATTTGCAATTGTCTTGATTTCCTCACCATTTAGAAGTTCTCTAAATGCATTATTTATTTCTTCTTATTTTGGGGATTAGTGTATATTTTATATATACACTTCCAACTGATGTCTCTGGTTCCCTGTATACAATCTTTTAAGTTTATTTTGCTTTGAATAATTCTGTAATTGGGTTGGTTTCTGGGTATGTCATCAAGTGTTTTAATCATCGGTTATTGTTTGCTGTTGTTGGTTGCTTTTGTTTGCTTAGCATCTCTTGTAAGGATGGCCTGGTTTAACAAATTTCCTCAATTTCTGCTTATCTGGGAATATCCTAATTTCACCCACATATTTGAGGAACAATTTTGCTGGGTATATAATTGGCTCCCTAGAGTCAAGAAAGGGAGGGACCAGGAGTGGCCTCAGGGACCTCAGTAGTAGCAGGATATCCAGGTTAAAAGGGGTGGGAGGCAAGGCTAGGTCCTAAGCCCTAGGGCCAGGAAAGGGAGGGACCAGGAGTGGCCTCAGGGACCTCAGGAGTGGCAGGATATCCAGGTAAAAAGGGGTGGGAGGCAAGGCTAGGCTCCAAGCCCCCTAGAACCAGGAAAGGGAGGGACCAGGAGTGGCCAGGGACCACAGAGTGGCAGGTTTCAAGTAGGAATTAGGTAAGAGGAGGATTCAGAGGTTTCCAACAGCTAAGGGAGACAAACTTGTCTGTCAGTTTGTCATCCTGTAAGGCTTGTAAATTGCTGTGAGGCTTGACGCTGTACCACTGATGTTTCAGATGCCAACAGAGTTGCACATGGTGCACAGGTTTCAATGCAGCTTACAGACGAAAACAGACTAGGAAAACAGACTAGGGGGAGGCCATCCACTTCTCAAAAATTGGCCAAGGAAAACCTTATGAATAGCAGAGAAACACTGTCTGATACATCACTGGGCAACTTTATGAATAGCTTGGAAACATTGTCTGACCCAGTGCAGGAAGATGAGCCCCTTGGGTTGGAAGGCACTCATAATAGGACTGGGAAAGAGCTGTCTCATTAGAGTAGAACCAACTTTATTGATATGGATAAAGTAAGTCTTCCAGGACCTCCATGTGCTGACATGGCATGACTCAAACTGAGGAGAAATGGCTGCAAACATCCATTAATAATCAGAACATGGAATTACAAAGTATGAATCTAGGAAAATTGGAAGTTGTAAAAAATGAAATGGAACACATAAAGATTGATATCCTAGGCATCAGTGAGCTGAAATGGAGTGGTTTATGCCATTTTGAATCAGACAATCATATGATCTACTATGTCGGGAATGACAAATTGAAGAGGAGTGGCGTGGCATTTATCATCACAAAAGATGTTTCAAGATCTGTCCTAAAGTACAATGCTGTCAGTGATAGGATAATATCCATATGCCTACAAGGCAGATCAGTTAATACAACTATTATTCAAATTTATGCACCAACCACCAAAGCAAAAGATGAGGAAATTAAAGATTTTTATCAACTTCTGCAGTCTGAAATTGACTGAACATGAAATCAGGATGTGTTGCTTATCACTGGTGATTAGAATGCCAAAGTTGAGAACAAAGAAGAATCATCAGTAGTTGGAAAATTGGCCTTGGTGACAGAAATAACGCTGGAGATTGCATGAAAGAATTTGACAAGACCAATGACTTATTCCTTGCAAACATCCTTTTTCAACAACACAAATGGCAGCTATACATGTGGACTTCACAAGACAGAGTACACAGGAATCATATTGACTAAATCAGCAGCAAGAGGCAATGGAAAAGCTCAATATCTTCAACCAAAACAAGGCCAGGAACTGATTGTGGAACAGACCATCAACTGCTCATATGCAAGTTCAACTTAAAGTTGAAGAAAATTTTAAAAAGTCCACAGGAGCAAAAATATGATCTTGAATATATCCCTTCTGAATTTAGAGATCATTTAAAGAATAGATTTGATTCATTGAGCACCACTGACCAAAAAACAGAAGAACTGTGGGATGATATCAAGAGCATCATCCATGAAAAAAGCAAGAGGTCATTAAAAATATGAGAAAGAAAGAAAAGACCAAAATGGATGTCAGAAGAGACTCTGAAACTTGCCCTTGTGCGAAGAGTAGCTAACGCAAATAGAAAAAATGACAAGATAAAAGAGTTGAACAGAAGATTTCAAAGAGCAGCTCGAGCAGACAAAGCCAATTGCTATAATGAAATGTGCAAAGATCTGGAGTTAGAAAACCAAAAGGGAAGAACACACTTGGCATTTCTCAAGCTGAAAGAACTGAGGAAAAAAATATAAACCTTGAGTTGCAATACTGAAAGATTCTATGGGCAAAATATTGAATGATGCAGGAAGAATCAAAAAGAGATGGAAGGAATACACAGAGTCACTGTACTAAAAGAACTGGTTGATCTTCATCCATTTCAGGAGGTGGCATATGTTCAAGAACCAATGGTATTGAGGGATTGGAGGAAGAATCGTTAACAACCTGCTGTACAATGATGACACAACTTTGCTTGCTGACAGTGAGGATGACCTGAAGTACTTACTGATGAAGATTGAAGAATATAGTCTGCAGTATGGATTACATCTCTATATACAGAAAACAAAAATCCTCACAACTGGACCTATAAGCAGCATTACTTTTATTTATTAATGGAGAAAAGATTGAAATAGTCAAAGACTTCACATTGCTTGGTTCTACAATCGACACCAATGGAAGGAGCAGTCAGGACATCAGACAACGTATAACACTGGACAAATCAGCTGTAAAGGACCTCTTTCAAGTGCTAAGGAGCAAAGACGTCTCCTTGAGGACTAACATGCACCTGATAAAAGCCATGGTATTTTCAATCACCTCATATGCATGTGAGAGCTGGACAATGAATAAAGAGGACCAAAGAAGAGTTCATGCTTTTGAGCTGTGGTGTTGGTGAAGAATTCTGAAAGTACCGTGGACTGCTAAAAGAACTAACAGATCTGTCCTGTAGGAAGTGCAGCCAGAATGCTCCTTGGAGGTGAGAATGGCCAGACTTCATCTCACATACTTTGGTCATATTGTCAGAAGGGACCATTCCCTGGAGAAGGATGTCATGCTTGGTAAGGTAGAGGGTCGATGAAAGAGGGGAAGGCCCTCAACGAGGTGGATTGACATGGTGGCAGTGGTGATGGGCTCAAGTGTAGCAAGAATTGTGGAGCTGGCTAAGGACCGGATGGTGTTTCATTCTGCTGTGCATAGGGTCATTATGAGTCGGAGATGACTCGATGGCACTTAACAACATAACAACGTAATACTTGGTTCAAAATTTTTTCTTTATGATTTTATATATAACATCCCATTGACTTCTTACTTGCATGTTTTCTGCTGAGAAATCAGAGCTTAATATTCTTGGTTGCCCTTTGTAGGAAACTTTTCATTTTTCCAGTGCTGCTTTCAGGATTCTTTCTGTCTTTGGTTTGGTGTGTTTGATAATGATATGTCTTGGTGATTTTCTTTTGGGGTTTGTCCTGCTTGGGGTTAACTGGACTTCTTGAATGAATATATTCTCATCTTTCATCATATTAGGGAAATTCTCTTTCAACAAATCTTGTACAATTTTCTCTGTGGTTTTATTTGTCTCTTCCTGTTCTGAAATTCCAATTGGACATAAGTTATTCCTCTGGATGGTATTCCACATGAACTCTAGGCTTTCTTCATTTTGTTTTGATCTTTTTTTCTGATTGATCCCTTAACAAATTAGTATTGAAATATTTATCTTCAATCTCATTAATTCTATCTTCCATTGATTTAATTCTACTTCCTTGCCCATTCAATATGTTATCCATTTCTGGTATCTTAGTATTAATCTTCTGGATTTCTCTTTATTGTTTTTTGTTATCATTTCTAGCTTTTTATTTTGTCAATCTTTTCTTGTACTGTTTTCCTAAATTTTTCTAGAGTTTTTTCTGTTTTCCTTGATCTGCCTCCCAATCCACTGAAGGTACTCAAATATAATGCTTTTGAATTCCTTACCAGGGAGTTCCAAAGCTGCTTCTTCCTCTGGGATGTTTTCTGGGTTTACACCCTGGGCCTTTGTTTCTATTACTTTAACTTGCTTCTTTGTGTGGACATTCCTCTAATGTCTCTGATACATTGTAGTGTTGTTTTTATGTTTAATTGGTGGTTGTATGTTGGTGTTATTTGCCCAGGATTTTAAAAAATTTTGTTTTGATATATGTGTGTGTGAGTAGGGTACTGTGGGCCTCTATTCACCAGTTGTTTGCACTTAATGTACTCACCATCTTTCTCCTGGTGGTTGTCATAAGGAATTAAATTGGGTGCACCGATCTTGGTTAGTTGTTTATGAAGAGCAGTTAAGGGTGAGTTGAGCTGGTATTGGCTGCTGTCTATCATTGGTTAGTTGATATAAAAGCAAGTGGTGGCCCTCACTCAGTGAATGGGGCTACAGGAGGTACGGCTATGGTTGGGTTTTGCTGGAATGGTTGCTGCCTACCACTCAGTTAGACAAATAAAATAAAAAAATAAAGAGAACAAAGAACTCAAACCACAAAACAAAACAAAACAAAAAAATCACAAAAAGTAAAATGAAAATAAATTAGAAGAAAAAAACTCAAAGAGAAAAAGATGGGGGGAAGCCACAATATCCAGGGAGGGAA
Organism: Orycteropus afer afer; assembly: GCF_000298275.1. NCBI lineage: Eukaryota > Metazoa > Chordata > Mammalia > Tubulidentata > Orycteropodidae > Orycteropus > Orycteropus afer. The sequence goes on from NW_006922465.1 coordinate 93,463, forward strand.
GAATGGGGGGAAAGAACAAGAATAAAAGAATAGTTAAGAAATAATGGGAAAACTACAAAAGGAAAAATAAGGGATAGGAAGAACCAAAATGAAGGAGGGAAAAGGGGGGACCAGGAACAGGTAAAATAAAGAAATAAGAAATAAATTTGTTAAAAAAGGAAAAAAGGAGGGAGATAAAAAGAATAAATAAAAACAAAGAAAAACAAAAGTGTGGGGGTAAGGGCAGGGCATAGCACCCAGGCTCCATTAGGGCACAGACTGGGATAGAATTTCTTCTGGTCAAGGAGATGGGTGGAGGTGGAGGATAGCCACACCTCTGTTCACTGACAGGGTGTAGGGTATAAGAGTAACAAAGGAAATATCGCACCTTTTCAGTCGCCAACCACTTGTGTGGTTGCCTGTGCTGTTCTTGGCTAGCAGGACCTAATCTTAGGTGGCTGTCCAGGTAAGAATGCCACTTGCACATATTCAAAATGGCCACGCCCACCACTTGGAAATATTCGAAATGACCGCACCCTCAGGACAGCCACTAGCAGTTCACAGGTCTGTTTGTCTCCTTTGCTGTTTCCCTTTCTGGTTGTCAAGAACCAATGCAGTCCTTGCCTACATAGTCCTTAGTGAGCAGGGTGGATTCTACTGAGAAATGTTCAAAATGGCTGTGCCCTCAGGACACCCAGTGGCCTGCAGCTGTTTTTCTCCTTACTCACTGTTTTCATTCAGGTTCTTCTACTAGTTGGTATTTTATCCACTTCTTCATCCTTCCCTTCAAAGCTCAGGGTTCCAGGATCATCTTCTGTATTGATTTCAATTGATTTCTCATTGCTTTGTTGCAGAGGGTTTGTGTAACTTCTCTGCCTATTCTGCCATCATCTGAGAACTCCCAGAGATCTTTTGCAGATTTGCCCAGTGCAATATGCTTCCAACCTAGACACTATATATATTTTAGTCACTGAAGACTATGCAAATTGTTTCTTCTTGTTGCTTTTCATATCTAATCTCTTTGCATTGTCAAATTTTTTCAACCTCCATTTCCTTAACACCCTCAGTCTAACTTCTGTTAATGTTCTCTACTAGAATTACTCTCTTGAACACTATGCCTGATATGTTTTAGACAAAACGTTTCTTTTTCTTTTACATTAAGTTGACTAACTTCTTGTAACCCTTCATCCTAGGCTTTTGTACTATTGCAGTTTTTTTTTTTTTTTTTTTACATTGCTCCCATAACTTTGTGTTTTAGGTCAGTCATTTTTACTGTACTGTTAATTATTTTTCCTCGTATATCACAAGAGCTCTGGTAGTGTAGTGCCTAAAGCATTTGACTGCTAACCAGAAGGCTAGTGGTTCAAGCCCACCAGCCACTCCTCAGAAGGAAGATGGGGCAATCTACTTTTGCAGTGATACTGCCTCGGGAACCTAAGGAGAGGTTGCTATGAGTCAGATCCAACTTGACGGCAGTTTTTTTTTTTTTTTTTTAAATCCTCTCATTCTTCACTGATATAGGATCAATTATGTTTTTTAGCAGCAGTATGTCTAACTTATAATAAAAAGAAAACATATTTTCTTGAATCCCTTAAAGACAGAGTACTCACATATCATAATTCTGTATGATATGTAAGCCAAAGTTTACTGGGTGAAACTTCCCAGAAAACTTTTGTAAAGAGTGGCAGACTCAGTTGGCATAAATTCCTTTTTCCCTTTCTCTTCCTGCATAGAATGTAGACATGGTGCTGCAGGTGGAACCATGAAGTTCCCATGAGATGAAAGGCTGGAGACTTGCAGAACACTTAGTTCTGATATCCTTGAAGGACTCATATAAGGCTAGGAACCATCTTCCTCTCGACATTCTATTTCTTTAGAAAAACAAAATTGCTTTTCAAGTCTCTGTTATTCACAGGACAAGCAAAATCCCTATTATAGGAGGATTTTCAGGTTATTGCTAGAAAGAGAAGTCAGAACTTTTTTTGTGTGTGTGATTTGGGTGAAGATTTACACAGCAAATTCACTTTCCATACATCAGTTCACATACACTTTGTCTCATGACATTGATCACAGTTTACCACAATGCAACAGCTTCCCTCCCACCTCCTCCCCACAGTTACCTCTTCCCAGTGTTCATCCCTCCATGGACTCCTGCTCCCTGAGCTGTCTCCCTGTGCATAAGAAACCCTTCTTTCTCCCATGATTGTTCTCTCCAAGGAGTGTATCTACTTGAGGTAAATGTTCAACTCATATGCCTGTCTTTTGTTTAGTTGGAAACCACAGGTGTGGGTTCAATTCCAGACCCGAAGGGCAGCTAGGGGCCATAGTCTCAGTGGTTCCACCAGGCTCTATTGGACCAGCAAACCTGGCCCCACCCCCTTTTTTTAATTTAAAAAGACAAGTTTATTATTCAGAAGAATGCTAATTTCTCATATTTTAAAGTTAATTATGTTTTAAGGGATTCTTAAGTCATTCACTCTTAGGGATGTTCATTTTGCCCCCATCTTGCAGCACCTGGTCACACAAGAACTCTCAGCTTCAGGTAGAGAAAGAGGAACCCATAGGAGCAGAAAGTCAACCTGTAGGATACTCTTGAGGGTACAGAGTTGGTGGGTTGTGGGAGTTCAAAGCTATTGAAGTACAGTGATTCCTGCCCATCCTGCTTGGGGAGTGCAGAACCTAAGAGAAGTTTCCCTTTACTTGGATTCACAAATAACACCCACAGAAGCAGCCATCAGGAAATCAGACATCATATTGCACTGGGCAGATATGCCGCAAAAGACCTCTTTAAAGTGTTGATGAGCAAAGACAGCACTTTGAAGAAAAAGGTATGCCTGACTCAAGTATTTTCAATTGCTTCATGTGCATGTGAAAGACAGACAGTGAATAAGGAAGACCAAAGAGGAGTTGACAGCTTTAAATTGTGGTGCTGGCGAAGAATACTGAAAATACCATGGAGTACCAGAAGAACAAACAAATTTGTACTGGAACAAGTACAGCCAGAATGCTCCTTGGAAGTGAGAATGGCCAGACATGATCTCACCTACTTTGGTCATGTCAGAAGGGAGCATTCTCTGGAGAAGGATATCATGCTTGGTAAAGTGGAGGGTCAGCAAAAAAGGAAGACCCACAAGATGGATCGACAAAGTGGCTGCAATGATCCGCTCAAGTGTTTCGTTTGTGTTATGCACAGGGTAACTGAGTTGAACAGACTTTATGGCATCTAACAACACACACACGTACAGAGAGAAATTTATCTCAAGGAAATGGCTCATGCAGTTGTATTGCTGGCAAGCCCAAGACTGTGGGTCAGAAGTCAAGCTGGAGGCTGCTGCAGGGGTTGATGAACTCAAGATCAGCAGGCTACTGGCTACAGTGATGAATCCAAGTTTGGCAGGTAAGATGTCAGGCTGTGTGTTCATAGGCTGTGAAGGCAACAATCCCAAGATTAGCAGGCAATACAGCAGGCCACTGGTTCAAGTCCAGGAACTGGAGGTCAGATGATGAGCCAGATGCAGAATCCAGATTAAGCAAAAAGTCTTTGTCAGGATGTCCATATATATTTGAAGCAGTCCACATACCTGAGGAAACTCTTTCAACTGACTGGCTGCTCACAGCAGATCTCAACATGGTGGTGATTACATTATATTAGATGTCATCATGAGGGGTGACTACATTATAACTGCTGAACCACCGAGAATCACGGCCCAGCCAACTTGACACAACCTTAATTATCACACACACCATTTAGGAGTGTCCCAGCTGAGTAAGTACTAGAATGGCCTGAAAGTACAGCTAATGTGAAGGCACAAGGCCACATTCTGCAAGGATCATGTACAGGTAGTCCCCAACTTACGAGGTATATTAGTAACAATGAACCATACTTAGAATTGTCCAAGTTTTGTTTTTTTCACATCTTACTAGGCAATCTACTAAAGATTTACTGCCTCAGAAACCCAATGGGGGTTGCTATGAGTCAGAATCGACTTGATGGCAGTGCGTTTGTTTTTTTTTTTTGCTTTACTGTTAATAGGAACTATATACAATTCTGTAGCATGTAATTTACTCAGAGTTACTCAGTGTGTCTGGATCATTGCCATCTTCCTTGGAGAAAGTTATTGGGAAAATGCATGCAGGGGATATGGAAACACTTTCTAAGTTACGTGAAGATGCTCTAAGCAGTTGATCAAGGTATGATGGAAGAGATCAGTGAGAAAAAAAAAAAATCATCAATATGGCAAGAATGCTGAATGGAGAACCTGATATTACCAATGCAGAACACCTTATAGATCACAAGAAAGAGGAATTGACAGATCAAGACTTATTGGATTTTGAAGTGGAAAAAACTGCTGAAGAAAGAAATGAGGAAGAGAAAGCAAAGTTGTCAAAAATCTTGACAGTGAAAGGATTAGGTGGATTTTTTTCTAAACTAAAGCAAGAGTATTAGTTGCTTGAAAACATGGTCCCAAACACTGATCACATTGCAAAAGACAGATTTGGGAAGCAGTGAGATGTTACCATGAAATATATGAAGAAAAACAGAAAAGGACCATGCAGACAACTTTCATTAATTTTCTGACTAGAAACACACCTTACCCCTCCCCAAGGATAATCAAGATGATACAGAACCATCCACATGTGGAGTTATTACTGCAACTGAAAAAAATTGCCATTATCATCAACTCTTCTTCATAGTCAATTATTTATTTATTTTTTATGTATGTATATATTAAAATATGTCTGTAAGTTTGAATGTAATGTTTCCAAAGCCCAAAAGTAAATAAAGATTGAATTTATAAAGACACTAATAATAAGAGGCAACAACAATGAAAATTTAAAAAAAATTTAAAGAGGTATTCAACTTACATCAGAACTGACTTACCACAGAGTTGTCAGAATGGAACCCCATCATAAGTCTGACACTCTCTGTGCCATCCTTTGGGGTGCAGTACAAGCAGTTCCTGAATTATGAGCAAGTTCTAAGGCTGTCTTTAAGTCCAATTTGTATGCAAATTAGAACAGTTAGGTATGGTTCATATCTAATGTTAGTCAAATGTTTGCCTAAGTATATAGTGTACCTTTCCATGCGTAAAAATAAAGAAACACTTCCAGATATACTAAACCATCTGTAACATAATACAGCATTAATGGTTTAGATGTGCATTGCAAAGTTTACCTATTTGCTATTATGAACCATTGTATGTACCTTGAATTTTTAATGAAAGCTTTATGCGACTTGGTTCATAACTATGTTAAGTTAAACATTCATAACCCAGGGACTGCCTGTACACATATACAGACTTTTATATGGCACTGTGTTCCTAACAGAAAGAATGCCCTGACAATCAAAGGGGTAGAACCAAGATTGACCCACTTATCATCATTTTCAATAACCACATTTTCACTAATGTGTGTGTACTGACTATTGGTGAAAGCCCTACCAAACATAAAGCCTATATAGGCAGTCCCCAAATTACAAATGTCCAATTTATGGAGAACTTCGACTTGCCCTATAAATTTACGTAAATTTGCCCTCACTTTGAAATGACTGAACCAACTCCTCCCAACAAATTCTTCCTAACAATCACCTTTTATATCACTGAAATGCCTTTGAGCCTTTTCTTGCACTAAAACCAAAAACCAAACTCAGTGCCACTGAGTTGATTCTGACTCATAGCAACCCCCATTGGGTTTCTGGGGTGGTAAATCTTTATGGAAGTAGATTGCTCAGTCTTGTTTCCGTGGAATGGCTGGTGGGTTTGAACCACCAACCTTCTGGTTAGCAATCAGATGCCTTAGTTACTGTGGTACCAGAGCTCCTTTTTCTTGCACTAAAGTAAGACTAAATAAAAACTGTATGCACCTGTTCCAATTTGCCTACAAATTCCACTTAAGGTCAAAATTAGGGGCAACAAAGGTAAATACTATTACATACACAACCCTGCAATAAAAGTAGTAAGAATAATCTAAAAGCAGATATATAGATAGACAAACAAGCTGAACCAGGGTAGGAAGGCAAATGGCACTACACCAACTAATACATGTTGGACAGAGAATATTTCTACATGTGCATTTATGTGTGCTGGAAATATATCCATGAATATATTGGAGCATACAGGAGGCAAAGTTATGAAAACTTCTTAGCCATAATCAACCACAATGATGGAATGAGCTGTTGATCATGGGCAGTCAGGACCATAGTCTTGGGATAACATGGCATAACATAGTCCACAAAGAATGTTCTACATCCATTTTGGTGAGTAGTGGCTGGGGTCTTAAAACCTGTAAGCAACCATCTAAGGTGCAACTATTGGTTCCTCCCGTTTAGAGCAAAGAAGAGTAAAAATAAAGACGCAAAGGACTACTGGACCACATGAACCACAGCCTCCATGACTAGAAAGTGCCCGGTCACCAATGCTGACCACTCTGAAAGGAATCACAACAGGAGGCCTTGGACAAGAGTAAGGGAAAATGTGGTGCAAAAAACCCCTCAGAATCATGAAAAAGACCAGGCTTATTGGTCTGACAGAGACTGGTGTAAACCCCAAGACTATGGCCAACTGAACTCACCTCTGTGGCTCAACCTCTAGACAAATGATAGGCCTATAAGGTGAACAGTAACAACAGGGAGGTATGCAGTAATTAAAACAATCAACCATGAGATCAAGAGGACAGCATCTGCCTAGGGAAAAAGCTCAGAAGGAAGGAAGGGATAGGAAAGAAGATGAAAGGGAAATGATAAACACAGAAAATGGTAATAGTGCTATTATATTGTGGCGATTGCAATGAATGTCATAAAACATCTATATATTGTTGAATGGAAAACCAAATTGCTCTATAAAGTTTCACCCCAATCACAATTTTAAAAAATTAAAAATCAAATAAACGCATAATATGCAAGAATAAAATTTTGAGGAAAATGAAAACACACAGGAATCCATCTCATTTGTAACCTAGAGGCTGCCTGTATTACATCTTCCCACCTCACAGGTGTGCTCTCCAACTCCACCTCCCAGACATGAAGCCTGGAGCTTCTGTTGGGGAGCCAATCAGCCACATGAGAGTTATAAACATAGGCCATATACAGTGTATCCTTTGTGTTGTGGTTGAGTTTATTTGGGGAACACGGGTACAGCCAGTGTGTGTGTATGTGTGTGTGTACAGGCTACAGGATATATAAATCAGAGTTCAATCTAATGTTCCTTTCTGTTGATGGGGAGGTGGGGGTGGTGGAATAAACCAAGAGGTTCTGCTAATGATGGAGCTGGAGAACTTATCTAGGGCTTTATTATTTATTTTTTAAAAAATTTACAAACAGTAAAATTAAAAAATTTTTTTTGGTTTCATGAAATTTTACACATGCAGTTTTTTTTATTCACAACACAAACAGGATACAGAACAATTCACACAGTTCAAAGAATTCCATTGTGTATCTCCTTTGTAACCAGACCTCCCCCACCTCTAATCCCTGGCAACCATTGATCTGTTCTATTTTTGTACTTCCCAGAATGTCATAAAAATCCAATCATACACTATGTAATTTTTTGAGATTAGGTTCCTTCCTTTAGCATAATGCATCGGAAGTTCATTCATGTTGTTGCACATTATCAACAGCTGGTTATTTTTATTGTTGAGAAGTATTCCATTGTATGGATGCACCGCAATATATGTTTACATTTGGGTGGTTTCCATTTTTTGGCGACAGTAAGTAATGACACTCTATCATGCCTAGGTTTTTGTGTGAACACAAGTTTTCATATCTCTAGGATAAATACTCTTAAGTGATACTGCTTGGTCATATAGTAAATGTATGTTTAATTTTTTAACGAACTGTCTAATAGTTTTCCAGAGAGGCTGTAACATTTTGCATTCCCATTAGCAATGTGGGAGCTCTGGTGGCGTAGTGCCTAAGGTATTTGACTGCCAACCAGAAGGCTGGCAGCTCCAATCCACCAGCCATTCCTCAGAAGGACAACTGGACAATCTACTTCCATAGAGATACCACCTCAGAAACCCGAAGGGTTTCTATCAGTGTATATATATATATTTTTTTGCTTTTATTAGCAATGCATGAGTTGGTCACTATACATACTTGCTTGCACTAGCAAGCAGTAGCCATATACCTAGGATTTTGAAAAGCCCCAGATTATGAACTGAGGAATATCTCAAATGGGAAAACATCCCAGGTGAATGAAGATTAAAGTTGAGGCCTATAGCTTTTGCTGTTACATATTACTTTTGAGAAAGGGCATGGCAAGCCTGACTGTATTGCTGGTTCAGAAATTAAGTGGAGACTCAAGTAATACCTGGTAAGAAAGCTTCAGGTCTGAGATGCACTGTGAACTGTCTGATATTAGGGAGAAAGAGTGTAAGCGGGCACTAGCTTCTTCACATACACACATCAGAAAATACACTGGAGATGGACAAACCATGTTTTGTAGGCACTGACTTACAATTGGACTGGAAAAGCGTTAACATTATTATGTCTGTGATGCCTGAGTATCTGGCATGGCATCCGGCTTTCCCCAGAGTCAGATCCCAAGTCTCATCTATTTCAATTTTAATCTTTCTTTACTATGAATTCTTTGATGTATAAGAAGTGAACTATGCCTATAGGCTTTTCCATATTTGTTACTTTTATATGACCACTAAGATGCAGGCCACTCTTAAAAGATATTCCCCTTTATTACAGGGTTTTTTTTTTCTTCTTAGAATTTTTTTTTTTCTTGAGCAAGGAAGATACTGGGTATCTCTTTCTCTAGCGTGATTTTTAAATTTCCAAGAAGGCATCAATTGTGATCAAAGTCAGACCTACATTTATTAAATTTGGTATTATATAAGGTTTGGGCTGTGACTTTTTTCTTTTTTTTAAAGCATGTATTATAGAGGAGCTCTGGTGGCACAATGGTTAAAGCATTCAGCTGCTAAACAAAAGGTTGGCAGTTTAAACTTACCAGTGACTTTGCAGGAGAAAGATGAGGCAGTCTGCCTCTGTAAAGATTACAGCCTTGGAAACCCTATGGGGCAGTTCTACTCTGTCCCATAAAGTTGCTATGAGTCAGAATCAACCCAATGGCAGTGGTTGTTTTT
>NW_006922465.1:103481-108308 GCF_000298275.1 Orycteropus afer afer
CCTTCTGGTTAACAGTCAAATGCCTTAGGCACTGCACCACCAGAGACCCTTTTATTATTGAAATAAGCAATGTTAAATGTTTATAGCAATCTGACAGAGGAAGTTTATTTCTACTTTACGAAAAAAAATCTGGTCATTTTCAGTGACTTTTGCCATTTGTCCAGTAACTCATTTTTTATGCTATATAGCCTTGCAAAGAGTGGGTAAATATGTGGTACAGTACCTTAAACTGTGGAGTATTATTCTTATAAACATAGTGTGTAGGTTTACTGTGACTTAAAAAAAGTTTTTACCAAAAAAGTCATATCATTTACTAAATTCCCAGTTTCTCCTTGTGAGTTTTCTGATGGACAATGAGGTTTGACTTACAACTGAAGAATTTCCGACATTCTTTACATTCATATGGTTTCTCTCCTGTGTGAGTTTTCTGATGGCGAATGAGGTTTGACTTCCTACTAAAGGCTTTCCCACACTGATGACATCCATTGGATTTCTCTCCTGTATGTATTCGCTGATGAACAGTGAGGATTGCCTTCTGGCGGAAGGACTTTCCACATTCATTACAAATATAGGGTTTTTCCCCTGTATGAATTCTCTGATGGAGAGTGAGAGTTGTCTTTTGGCAGAAGGATTTCCCACATTCAATACAAACATAGGGTTTCTCTCCTGTATGAGTTCTCTGATGTACAGTAAGGGTTGTCTTCTGGATAAATGCCTTCCCACAATCATTACATTGATATGGTTTCTCGCCTGTGTGAGTTCTCTGATGATCAATAAGGTATGACTTCTTTCTAAAGGCACTCCCACACTGAGTACACTCATAGGCTTTCTCCCCTGTATGTGTTTTGTGATGTCTAGTGAGGGTTGCCTTCTGGCGGAATGATTTCCCACAATCAATACAAATATAGGGCTTCCCTTCTATGTGTGTTTTCTCATGAAGGGTGAGGGCTGTCTTCTGACGAAAGGCCTTCCTACATTGACTACAAACATAAGGTTTCTCACCTGTGTGAATTCTCTGATGTTCAATAAGGTATGACTTCCTTCTAAAGCTATTCCCACAGTGATGACACTGAAAAGGTTTCTCCTCTGTTTGAGATCTCTCATGCATTATAAAAAAAGACTTCCTACAGAAGAATTTCCCGTATTTACTGTATGCATAGGGCTTCTTTTCTGTACGAGTTTGTGGGTGGGCATCAATATTTGATTTTTGGATGAAAGTTGTTCCATCTTTATTGTATTCAAATGGTCTTCCACCTCTGTGAAGTCTAACATGTGTAAATAACATATCTTTCATAAGGAAGGATTTTTCACATTCGTTGTGCTCAAATAGCTGCTCTGGAGTTTGGCTCTTCTGATGTTGAATAAGCTCCTGTTTATAACTGAGACTTCTCTCTGTTTGTTTATGGAGGTTTGCTGTAGGATGAATTTTCTCATGCTTAGTACTGAGGAGTGATTTCTCCCATCCATTACTCTCACCAAACTTCTCTTTTATAGGGTTTATTTTTCTAATGACTAATTCTGAAATATTTTTCAAAACTTTTCCATCAGTTTCATATTCACATAATATTTTTGAAATAATACGATTCTTGCCTGGAGTAAATGTTTTCCCATAATTATTACTTCTTTCATTAATTACTTTTCTGTGGTTGATGAATATACCTGATCTGGAATGCTTGTCTTGGTATTCTCTGAGCTTCACTAAAACATCTCCAGCTTTCCCATCTTCTTCTAGAAAAGAATACAGTTAACAGTGCTGTGAATTTTCATGTATTTGTTACATACTGGATTTAGATAATAAATAACCTATGTGGGATTATCTGTCTAGCTGTTGTGGTCTACAAAATGACCAAAATAAATTATCTCTTGGTAGGGAAAAAGGACAGAACATAAACACAAATCCTGTTACACTGTTAAAATGAGATTAAATTAGCACATGCAAAAACACTTTTTTATTTTTGACATGCTTCAAGTAGAGGCTGCCCTGAGAAGGTGTAATAAACACAAAGATTAGTGAGTAGAATACAAAGGATGGTGGAAGAGGGATTGTTCCTAAGATGGGCAGATTCATATAGTACTAAACAGTAAGCAATATGACAAAGTAAATTGTTCAAGTGGTGATGACAGATGACAAATACATTTATCTCCTAATGCTTAAATAACTGTCATAAAATGGTTCCTCTTGCTTCTTTCTCACTTCCACTTAGCCTATCCATAGCAAATAAACTTTCCCAAAAACTCATTTTAGTGTTCAGAGAAATATTAGCAATAGTCTAGACCCTAACTCTCAATACAGCTGTGATTTGCTCTTGAGAGGGAAGAATTAGGAAATCATGTTCCCACAACAAATATAAAATAAATCAGCAGGCAAAGTGAACTTGCAACACCAGTACTAATAACTGTGTATCTTGATTGTTGCTACCATCAGTTGTAGTAGTCTGCCTTCTTGGGAATTTCAAACACCTTCAGGGACATACTACAATCCAATTTTTCCAAAAATTTTCACATATTGTTTCTACTGTTCAATGTCTTAAATTTGTCTGAAATTGGCATATAATTATAATTTGGACCATTCACTTCAACAGATCTGCCAACAATATGGTATTTTTATATAAATATGTAAAATGCTCAATTTTTATAATACTGATTTCCCAAATTTAAACTTATGCTCTTGGAAGTCAATATTTATTGACTATCTTCTTTGAATCTTTCTGATTATATATTAATGCATTATTATCTGAGGTGAGGGGATGTAATCAGGTACATTTAAAGAGAACTCACCAGTAAATGATTTCTGAATAGATGAGAAAAGATGTATTCCCTGCATGGTATGACAGACAATCAATGAGGTAACTGTTGAATACCTAGCCTCTGTTACAAACTATAGCATGTAAAAGTAAAAGGAGATCTTTGAATTAGTTCAGCCATAGCCAACAAAGTGAAATCAGAATAGATCCAAATTTTTACATTTTTTAAAATATGGGTGAAGAGGAATGATAACAAGAACAGAAAAAATTCCAAATCCTTGGAATGGAAGACTTGCAAGAGGTGTAGTGATCCCTTACAAGAACCTTGACTCAGGAGAATGGATTATTGCCATGAATGTGGAGAGTGTCATGCATTCAAAGTGGCACAGTCAGTTGCCATCTTTGAGCCGGGCACCACTATTTCCCACTCTGCCAATCACGAGGTTTGGCTGCTAGGCAATGTGCATGCTGCCCTTGTTTTCTAAGGAGGTAGTTAGGTTTCTACAGGGCACTTACTTGTAATTTTTGCTGTTCTGGCTATTGTTCTGGTTAACTCATATTTTACAAATTCAGGTCCATTCTGATTCCATTTCATTGGCTATGAAGGAACTAGGGAAAACTGGTTCAATGCCCTGGGTAAAAGCGAGGACCTCACTTTGGAGGGGATTATCGAGATGAGGAAATAAGCCTCAGATAAAACAATGTTGAATCAGGTATCAAATTATTAGATTATATCTGACAATGTATTTGCTCACATGTTATAGACATTAGGTAGAATGGGAACACAGAAGAACGGATAGACATGGTCTGTAATCAAGGAACATTTCATGGTGGAAGTGAAACTTGATCCTTAAAGGATATGTTAACATTGATGATGGATATATGTTGTTGTTGTTACATGCCATCAAGTGGGCCCCAATTCATAGCGACCCCTCCTTGGGTTTCCGAGGTGGTATTGCTATGGAAGTAGATTGCCCAACCTTTCTTCCGAGGAGTGGCTGGTGGTTCAAACCAGTCAAGTGCCTTAGGCACTATGCTACCAGAGCTCCCATACAGCATCTGTGATATAATGAGAGCTGCAGTGTAAGAACAGAACCAGCTGTATGATGTATTGTAGGAAACTAGAATAAATAGAGATTAGCAAGTTCTCTGCCACAGAAATACATTTAAATGACCAGGTGGGATATTAACCCATTAACCCTTGAAAATGTAAGGATTTAAAATTCATATACTAATAATATCTTTTATTATTATTAAATCAACTGGAAAATGGATTGGATTACTATAGCTTGTTAGATTTTTATAAAGAACTGAGGAAAGACATCAGAAAAACACCAATGAGAATCTACTGGAATAAAATTCATTTATTTCACCAATATTTATTGCTTCAAAAAAGGAAGATAAACGAGTAAGATGGGAAAAAGTACTCAAGGAAAAAGAATAAGAATGAGTGATTGTTTTCCACTCAAATCAAAATGGGCAGATATTAGCAATGGTGAGCTTAGTACTAAGACAGAAGCACAAATATTACCGGAAAGAAGTGGTGATTCTGAAATTATTTATTTGTTCTAAGGCATATGGATTTTGAAATCTGACTGCAGGTCTTATGGTAAGAATGGGACATGAGATTGAATACAGAAAACAAGTAACAGGGAAAGGAAGGAAAGAAAATGAAAACTAAGCGGAAGATAAATATTAGACAAAGATTTTCTTTTTCTTTAGGGGGCAGATTTTAAAATACCTAAATATAGGAGTGTAAGTAAGGTAAACTCAAACTCACTGCCACCAAGATCATTTCGAGTCATAGCGACCCCTCCTTGGGTTTCCGAGGCGGTATCTCTATGGAAATAGATTGCCCAGTCTTCCTTCCAAGGAGAGGTTGGTAGGTTTGAACTGCCAGCCTTTTGATTGGCAGTCAAATGCCTTAGGTATTACACCACCAGAGTTCCCCTAAGTAAGGTAAAGAACTGAAAATGCTAAACAAAAGAAAGAAAACAAGAAGGCAGGCCTAAACAACCCACTATGAATGCATGACACTCTCCACATTCTAGGCAATAATTCAGTCTCCGAAATCAGGCTCCTG
>NW_006922465.1:108738-109275 GCF_000298275.1 Orycteropus afer afer
CAGCACATAAGGGATAGAGCTCAAGGAGAAAACAGTTGTCCTGTGTGGACAATCAGAGGTTGGAGTTCAGGGCTACCACAGTGGCGATAAATTAAATTAAAGGACAAGAGCCTGGGATGGAGGCATTACAGAAGGAGAGCCCAAAGCCAGCATGAATGTCCCTGAAATCCTTGGGTAACTACACTTATGCAGAGTAAAACTCCAAGGAGCCCAAAGGAGAAAGAAAGCTAGAATAATGACAGAATTAGGCAAAGATTTCAGCAACTGTTTAGCTCTAGGAAACAGTTTTTAAATCCAGTCTTACGCCAACTTAGAGGAATCTAATTTTTAAAACCTTGATTTTTCCACTGACACCCACAAAGGGCATCCTTAAAAGTAAAGGCTGCATCCTGGGACTTGAAGCAACACTCTAAGACTAAGGGCAAAACTGAAACTGAAATATAAACAACCTAAAAAACTTTAAAGCAGTCCTACAAAATAATCAACATGTACAAGGTCTTCCTGAGAAGAAACAGGAAAATATAACCAACAGGAAAA
>NW_006922465.1:109970-110530 GCF_000298275.1 Orycteropus afer afer
CCCAACCTTCCTTCCGAGGAGTGGCTGGTGGGTTTGAACCGCCAGCCTTCTGGTTAGCAGTCAAGTGCCTTAGCCACTATGCTACCAGAGTTACTAGATTCAATTTTCTAATATTTTGTTAAGAATTTTTATATCTAGCTTCATGTGAGATACTGATGGGTAGTTTCTATTACAGTCTTTTGGCTGTGGTATGAAGATAAAGCTGGCCCTATAAAATGAGTTGGACAATGTTCCCTGCTCTTCGTTGGCATACAATTACATGTTCCTTAATTATCATTTTAAAGTATATTGATCTGGAGTGATGTGCCTCTTTCAAGTTTGATATTGCTAATTTGTGCTTTTTCTTTTTTGATTAGTCTATCTATGGTTTATTAATTTTATTATTTTAATAAATCACTTTTGGTTTCATTCTTTTTCTCCATTGTTTTTCTGTTATGCATTGCACTGATTTCTGCCTTAGTCTTTATTTTTTTCCTTTTTACTAACTCTGAGGTTGATTTGCTTTTCTTCTCTAGCAACTTTAGGTGACAGCTGAGATCCTTGATATTTTTAGATTCTGT
>NW_006922465.1:114538-121573 GCF_000298275.1 Orycteropus afer afer
CAGGTACTTGATTCATTCTCAGTGGGGGGTGACACTGCCCCCAAGGAGGCAAAAACTAACTGGTTTTGGGAGAGGCCAAAAAAAAAAAAAAAAAACCCATAGATACTACAATGGTTATGTGGCACTCCAAAAAGCAACAGAACATAAACAGATATACAACATATATATCTGTGATATAAAAATTTCATGCGGGAGGGCCATTTAGGAAAAAAGTCTCAAAAGGCTCTTTTGGAAGGAGTGATAATGATGGGGAGAAAAAATTGAGAAAAGCCTTTGTATACTGAAGTTCTGTTAAAGATTGTTATAACTTCTGATGAAATGCCCCTCCTTTATTGCTTTTAATATTGTATTCTGAAATCTACTTTTTTTGACACACAGTCACTCCCATTCCTTTCTGCTTTATGTTTGCCATGTGTAATAGAGTCTAACTTTATTTTTGATGTCTTACTGCTGAGAACATCTAGATCTACTTTTTCCTTATCCCTCTCTTGCTTGATGTTTATCCATTTCAGGAGGTGGCATGTGATCAACAATCAATAGTAGTAAAGGAAGAAGTCAAAGCTGCATTTAAAGGAATTGGTGAAACACAGACTCCAAGAATTGATGAAAGAATACCCATTGAGATGTTTCAACAAAGGGATGCCATGCTGGTGGCACTCGTCTATGCTGAGAAATTTGGAAGACAGCTCCCTGGCCAATTAAGTGAAAGAGATTCATTTGTACCCATTCCAAAGAAAGGTGATCCCACAGAATATAGAAATTATCAAAGAATATTATTAATATCACATACAAGTAAAATTTTGATGATGATTATTCAAAAACAGTTGCAGCAATATATTGACAGGGAACTTCCAGAAATGCAAGCTGGATTAAGAAGAGGACATGGTATGAGAAATATCATTGCTGATGTCAGATGGATCTTGGCTGAAAACAAAGAATAGCAGAAAGATGTTTACTTGTGTTTTATTGATTATGTAAAGGTATTCAACTATGTGGATCATAACAAATTATGGATAACGTTGAGAAGAATAGGAATTCCAGAACAATTAATTGTGCTCATGAGGAATCTTTACATAGACCAGGAGGCTGTCATTTGAACAGAACAAGGGGATAGTACATGGTTTAAAATCAGGAAGGGAGTGTGTCAGGGTTGTGTTCTTTCACCATACTTATTCAATCTGTATGCTGAGCAAATAATCCAAGAAGCTGGACTATACGAAGATGAATGTGGCATCAGGATTGGAGGAGAGTTGTTAATGACCTGCAATACGCAGATGACACAAACTTGCTTGCTGAAAGTGAAGATGGCTTTGAAGCACTTACTGATGAAGATTAAAGACTTCAGTCTGCAGTATGGACTACACCTGAACATAAACAAAACAAAAATCCTCACAACTGTATCAATAAGCAGCATCATGATAAATAGAAAGAAGACTGAAGTTGTCAAAGACTTCCATTACTGCTTCCACAATCAACAGCAATGGAAGCAGCAGTCAAGAAATCAGATGACGTATTGCACTGGGCAGATCTGCTGCAAAAGACTTTTTTAAAGTGCTGAAGAGCAAAGATGTCTCTTTGAAGATCAAGGTGTGCCTAACCCAAGCCATGGTATTTTTAATCACTTCATATGCATGTGAAAACTGGACAATGAATAAGGAAGACTGAAGAAGAGTTGATGCTTTTGAGTTGTGGTGTTGGCAAAGAATACTTAAAGTACCATGCACTGCCAGAAGAACTAAGAAATCTGCCTGGAAGAAGTGCAGCTGGAATGCTCCTTGGAATGGTGCTTTGGTCATGCTGTCAGGAGGGACCATTCCCTGGAGAAGTGTATCATGCTTGGTAAAGTGGAGGGTCAGTGAAAAAGAAGAAGGCCCTCAATGAGATGTATTGACACAGTGGCTGCCACGATTGGCTCAGGCATAGCAAGGATTGTGAGGTTGGCACAGGATCAGGCATTCAACAAGGAGTATGTTCTGGTTTTTTTTTTCTGTTGTACATAGGGTCGCTATGAGTCAGAGATGGCTCAATGGCACCTAGCAACAGCTCTTGTCCCACTCCTTGCAAGCTAGTAAAAATGCCCACATATTCTCTGCCTTAGTGCCATGGGGAAGTTCACACCATGCAAGCCCTGGCCTACCATGTAAAATCCTCACCCTGGCGCCATCCTCAAACCACAATAAAAGCAAAAGCAAGACAACCCATTGTAAGATGAGTTTGGGAATCAATCATCCCTGTTTCCCATATAAAGCCTCATGATATCAGATATTGATCTCAACATCTGAAACAAATTTTGGAAGGGAGAAGAGTTTGATCCTATCCTCATATGGGGTACTCATAATGACCCTATATAACAAAGTAGAACTGCCCCATAGGGATTCCAAGGCTGAAAATCTTTATGGAAGCAGACTGCCTCATCCTTCTCCCACGGAGAAGCAGGTAAGTTCAAACCCTGACCTTTTGGTTAGCAGCTGAATGCTTTTACCTATCATACCACCAGGTCAGAATTGACTTGATGGCAGTAGGTTTGGTTTTTCATATGGGGCAACCACAATACAATGTAGTATATATATTTTGATCTTTCTGTGTTTATCTGTGTCTTTATATTTAATGTGTTTCTTATCCACAGCATAGCTGGGTTTCCATTTTCATTTCAGATACTGAATATCCATTTCTGGATGTTTCATTTGGTTTTTATTTCTATCTTTGCTTTCTTGCCTCATTATTTTAATTTTTGCTTTACATGCTTGATAACAGTGAGGTTATTTATAAAGGCTATTTTAAGGTCTTTCTTTATAAATTATACCATCGCTACTTTTCTTGGTCTGTTTTTACAGACTTATTTTTTTAATAGATTTTTGTCCTGGTATAGGTCATATTTTCTTGATTCTTCATATATCTAACAAACAACCAACCCATTGTCATCTAGTCAATTCTGACTCAGACAACCCTACAGGACAGAGCAGAACTGCCCCCATAGGGTTTCCAGGGCTGTAAATCTTTACAGAACAGACTGCCACATCTTTTGGTTAGCAGCCGAGTGCTAAACCACTGCACACCAGGGCTCTGTATTGAATGCCAGACACTGTAAATTTTACATTACTGCATTCACAATATGGCTGTATTCTGATAAAAAGTATAAGTCATTTTTTAAAAGGGATCAGGTTTGCTGGTCTGATAGAGCCTGATGGAACCACTGAGACTATGGCCCCTAATTGCCCTTCAGGTCTGGAATTGAACCCACTCTGGTAGCATAGCGCCTAAGGCACCTGACTGCTAACTAGAAGGCTGGCGGTTCAAACCCACCAGCCACTCCTTGGAATGAAGATGGGGCAATCTACTTCCACAGTGATACTGCCTCAGAAACCCAAGGAGGGGTCGCTATGAGTCGGGTCCGACTCGATGGCACATACCAACAACAACCTCCACCTGTGGCTTCCAGCCAAACAAAAGACAGGCACATGAGCTGAACATTTACATTAGGTAGATACACTCCTTGGAGAGATCAATAATGGGAGAAGAGAACGGCTGTGTATGCAGAGGGAGACAGCTTGGGGGGGAGGCAGGAATGCATGGGAGGGAAGGACACAGGGAAGAGGTAACTATGGGGAGAAAGAGGGAGGGGAGGTGTTGCACTGTGGGAAACTGCAGTCAATGTCATGAGACAAAGTGTATGTGAGCTGCTGTAAGGAAAATGAATTTCTCTGTAAACTTTCACCCAAATCACAATAATTTTTTTTTTTTTTAAAAAAGAGTATTAATCATTTTTTAGCATTCTGTGGTAGCTATAGATCTGTGAAACCAGGACCTCTCTTCAAGAAAGAACTTTCAATTCATGTGCAGTAAGTGTAGTTTCCTAACAGCTTTCAATTGTTAGTATCTTTAGAATGCTCTTTAGATTCTGGGCTAAGGTCAGGGTCTTCAGAGGGAGGCCCCATCCAATGACTTAACACCACAGAGGCAATAGAGAAGTTAGTCATTTCTCCCTGTGAGACTTCTCTAATGGACAATCTTTGCTCTGTTGGCTGGTTGAGACTCTTGTCAGACCTGCATAATGGTCAGAGGCACTCCCCAACCAATCCTGCTTTTATTCCGTTAAGTGTCAGATCTGATATCATGGTCTGATGGCTTACTACATCCAATCTTGTTTTCTTCTATTTTTATTTTTCATAGATGTCATCACTGAAAAACCTATTACACTCCTAACTCTACCTTAGCAACTTCTTCCTGAAGGAACCAAAAGATACACGACAGTTTATGGATTGGTTTAATTCTTTTGACACTTTTATTTAAGTTCTTTTAGAGCAAAACTTGCACAGCCTTTACTATAGGGCTAATTTAGCCAAAATTTATGAAGTGTGGCTTTTTAGGGCATCTATATAATGCCCTGGGTATTAAGAAGTTCTTTTCACTGTAGCTAGATGAAGTAAAATTATTTCCGGTGTGATGCAAGGATTGGGAATTATTCATCTTACAGAATAGTGGTTATCACATTTTCCTTGGTACATGTCCTTGCCTAGTCTCACAGGGTTTCACCTACATATAAGCAAAAGGAACTTCTGCAGATTTGGAGAACACTTTGCAGATCTGAAAAACCAGGGAATTTTTTGTAGATCTGGAGAACTGTCTGTGTAGCTCCCTATTCATGGGAAATGTGTCCCACAAATTATAGCTATCTCAACATTCCTAAACTCCAATGTTGGTCACCTCAAGTGACTAAAATTCCTTGTTTTCCTTTTGGATTCCCTTCTCTATACTACAGTCTGGAAGTTGTCTCCAGATGGAAAGCCTGGAATAAATTACAGATCACTTTGTTTTTCTTTTCTCAGGAATCCAGCCCTGTGATGCCTGTTGTTTAATATCTGAAATGTTTTTTCTTCTTTTCTAGTTCTTTCCCAAAGAAAATAATTCCAGACTTTGCTACTCTCTCAAGGTTGGAAGCAGAAGTTTTGAGTAATTAATAAAACACAGGTCCAGAAGGCTTAATGATGATTTTTCACCAAACATTTCAGGAAGCAACAATACCAATCTTAAACAAACTCTATTGGACAACAGAGGAAGAGGAAACACTCCTAGTTTTGTTCTGTTTGTCTGATATGGCTACTATACCTTTGATTTAAGACCAAAAAAACAAAAACTTCTCAAGGACATTACAGGAAAAGAAATCTACAGACAAATATCCCTTGTGAAAACATGCATACACCCTTACCAAAATATTATAACCATTGCCATCAAGTCAATTCTGACTCATAGCAACCCCACTGGGTTTCCAAGGCTGTAAATTTTTACAGAAATAGATTGCCTCATTTTATTCCATGGAGCAGCTGGTGGATTTGAACTGTCAACTTTCTGGTTAGTGGCCAAATGCCTTACCGATTATGCCACCAGAGCTCCTATACCAAAATGTTGTTGTTGTTATATGCCATCAAGTTGGACCCAACTCACAGTGACCCCTCCTTGGGTTTCCAAGGCAGTATCACTATGGAAGTTGATTGCCCAACCTTCCTTCTGAGGAGTGGTTGGTGGGTTTGAACCACCAGCCTTCTGGTTAGCAGTCAAGTGCCTTAGGCACTATGCTACCAGAGCTCCTACCAAAATATTAACAAACTAATTTCAATAATCTGTAAGAAAGATAATGCATCTTGTCTAAGTGAGGTTTATTCCAGGACTCCAAAGTTGGTTTAAAATTCAGATTAATCAACAGAATACAGCACAGTAACATTTAAAAAGATGATCACCTTAACAGATGCACTGTGAGCTTAATTCACAATGAAAATTGTCCGAAAACTATGAAGAGAGAACTTCTAGAATCAGACAAAGGACACTCATGAAAAACTTACAGTTAACATAAGCCTTAGTTTATGTTACAGTTAACATAAACCTTAATTTAAAATATTAAATTTCAGTACTCTGTGCCTCTAAATTTAATGAACTGCTAAGAAAATTCAGTCACCCCTTCTATTTAATACTGTATTGTAGATCCTAACCAATGCAACAGGATAAGAAAGAGAAATAAATAAAATCTGCAAATATAGAAATGCAATGTTTTTATTTAAAGAGGGCATGTTTTATACACAGAAAATCCAAACAACAACAAAACCTAATACAATCAGTGAATTAACAAAGTCTACAAAGTCAAAATACAAAAATAATTATTTATATATATTGGCAACAAACTGGAAAAGGAAATTTTTAAAATACCAAACACTTATTGTTATGTGAATTCTATTCTTCCAAAAGATATGCTGAAGTCCTAACAGCTGGTATCTCTGAACATGATCTTATTCAAAAATATGGTTCTTACAGATGTAATCAGTTAACATGAAGTCATATTGGAGTAGGGTGGGCCTTAATTCAATTTGACTGTTTCCTCATAAGAGAGAAGTGACACAGACAGAGCACAGAGAAGATAGCTATATGAAGACAGAAGTAGAAATTGGAACTATGCTGCCATAATTCAGGGCAATCAGAAGCTGGAAAAAGTATACTTTGCTAGAAGCTTCAGAAGGAGCACGGCCCTGCCAACACTTTGATTTCAAACTTCTACCCTCCAGAACTGTAAGAGAATATATTTCTGCTGTTTTAACCCATCTACTTTGTGACAATTTGTTTTGGCACCCCTAGGAAACCAAAACATCTACATTTTTAATTGCATTTTTTTTAAAAAAAGAAAAGCTTAAGGATAAATTTAATGGAATATGTATAAAATTTCTATACTAAAATATAAAAATAAAATATTGTGTATAGGAATTAAAAAAGCTAGATAAAATGCAAAGATATTGCATGGTCATAGACCAGAAGACTCAATGTTGCTAAGATGTCAATTGTCACCAAAACATGCCAGCACATTTATTTAAATAAATCAAGAAGTTAATTCTAAAGTGTATTTGAAGGGTTGGCAGACAATGGTCCTATAAGTTTCTGTGAATGATCAGAAACCCCAGGTGTATAGTAGAGCTGACAAGGGGCAAGGTTGTGGTCACACCTTGGACAGCTACCCAGAGGGACCGAGCAGTTGAACCTGTGGGCTTGGGACCA
>NW_006922465.1:122180-128663 GCF_000298275.1 Orycteropus afer afer
CTGTGGTCAATGACATGAGACAAAGTATATGTGAACTGCTGTATGGAAAGTGAATTTGCTGTGTAAATCTTCACCCAAATCACAATAAAAAAAAAATTAAAAAAAAATAAAATAAAGTGTATTTGAAATCCTGTGGCTTCCAGCTAAACAACAGACAGGTATATGGGGTGAACATTTACATCATGTAGATACACTCCTTGGAGTGCTCAATCATGGGGTAATGGAAGGGCTGTGTTTGCACAGGGAGACAGCTTGGTGGGGGGATAGGAGGAATGCATGGGAGGGAAGGTCACAGGGAAGAGGTAAGTACAGGGAGGAAGTGATAAAAGAGCTGTTACCTTGTGAGGAGTAGTAGTCAATGTCATGAAACAAAATGTTTATGAACTGCTGCATGGAAAATGAATATGCTCTGTAAACTTTCACCCGAATTACAATAAAAATTTACAAATAAACAAAGTGTATCTGAAAAAGAAAAGGTTCTAGAATAGACAAAATAATTTTTAAAAAGAAAAAAGTTGGAGAATTTATTCTGATTTAAGACTTTATCACAATAATCAAAGAGTAGGTGATACTGTCAAAAGGAAAGACTACAGAGCACAGACACAGACTGACACAAATACAATAAAACAATCTTCAATAAAATCACCAGATAAATACATTTGAACAAATCATGTTGGAACAAAATGAAAACCACATGGAAGAAAACAGCCCCTCGGCCCTACCTCATATTATATGTAAAATTTAACATGAAATGGACCAAATAATTAATCATAGAAGCAAAAAACACACAAAATTTTTAGAAGAAAATGAAGGGAACTAACTTTGCAACCTAGGATAGGCAAGTACTTGTTTGAAAGAACTACCCATGAAGGAAAAAGAATGATTAATTGGACTTCATCAAAGTTAACTTTGGCTCATCTATTAAAATGAAAAGGGAAGCAACAGACGAGGGGAAATATGTGAAATGCATATATTGGGCAAAAGACTTCTATACAGAATATGGAAAGAATTCTAGGTACTCAAGGAAAAACATATACTATCCAATAAAAAAAATGGGTAAAATTCTTGAACAGACCTCCAAAGATATAAAAAACACTTGAGAAAGTTCTCAACATCATTAGTCATAAGAGAAATCTAAATTAAAACTACAGAGATGCACCATATACCCTTCAAAATGGGTAAAATGAAAATACTGACGACATCAATTGTAGGAGAGAATGTAGGGCAACCAGAATTCTCAAATACTGTTGGTGAAAGCGTAAAATGGTATAGTAATTGTTTAATTTTATTTTGTTGTTGATGAGAACATACATAGTAAAGCATACACCAATTGAACAGTTTCTACATGTAACATTTAGTGACACTGATTACATTCTTTGAGTTGTGCAACCATTCTTACCCTTTTTTTCTGAGTTGTCCCTCCCTAACATAAATTCACTGCCCCCTAAGGTTCCTATCTAATCTTCCAAGTTGCTGTTTTCAATTTGATCCCATACATTTCTTAAAAGAGTATAATGCTCAAGGTAGACATGCACCTTCTAAAAAAGCTAAACACATTACACTGTCCCATGTTACACCATAGGAGTTTTGTTGGCATAGTGCCTAAGGCATCTGACTGCTAACCAGAAGGCTGGCGGTTCAAACCTACCAGCCACTACTCAGAAGGAAGGTTGAGCAATCTACTTCCATAGTAATACTGCCTTGGAAACCCAAGGAAGGGTCGCTATGAGTCAAATCTGACTTGATGGCAGTGTGTGCAAATGTGCGTATGTTACACTAGGTGTTTACTATGAAGAAATAAAAATATCATGTCCACAAAAAGATTTTTACAAGAATGTACATAGCAGCCTTATTCATAATAGCCCAAATCTGGAAACATCCCAAATACTCATCAATAGGAGATATACACACAACCTACTATCTTTATACAATGGTATTCTATTCTGAAATTAAAAGAAGATACATGCAAAAAACATGTATGAATCTCTCAGATAGTAAGCTGAGTGAAAGAAAGCAGACGTGAAAAACGTCTGGAATAAAGAAAACTAATCTATGCTGGTAGAAATCACAACTGTGATTGTCCTAGTGGGATGGACTGACTTGGAAAGGGTCTGATCCTTAATTGCGACACCTGGGTTTATACTGCTGTCAAACTCAAAGAACTTTCCATTTAAGTTCTATATGTATACAAATCATACTACAGAGCATGGAATAGACTCTTGGTAAGGTAATAGCAACCAGTATTTCCATAAATACAAGGCAAACAAGGAACAGATTTACATGGAGTTAGTGATACTCAAAACTAAAATTTAGATTCTAGAGGCTTGGAAGTCAACCACATATAGTCACTTTAAAGATTTCAGGCCTTTAAAAATAGACCCCTATGTTCAAAAAAGGACTTTTAACAACAAAGTGAAGAGATAACCTACAGACTGGAAGAAAATTTGGGGGAATCACACACAGGATAAATGTTTAATACCCAGAATATATAAAGCTCTCCTAAAAATTAACAGCAAAAAGACAAACAGCCCAATCAAAAAAATGGGCAAAGGATTTGAAGAGATATTACACTAAAGAAGATATACAAATGGCCAACAATGCTCAACATTATTAGCCATTAGGGAGATGCAAATCAAAACCACAATGAGATACTACTTCACTCCCACTAGGATGGCCAAGAGCAAAAAAATGCAAAACAGTAAAAGTTGGTGAGGGTGCAGGGAAATTAGAACCCTTATCCATTACTGGTAGGAATGCAAAATGGTACATACATTGTGGAAAACAGTTTGGTAGTTCCTCAAAAAAGTAAATACAGAACTACCATATGATGCAGCAATTCCACTCCTAGGTATATAACCAAGAGACTTGAAAGCAGCAATGCAAACACATATTCATCAATGGTCACTGCAGCACTGTTCGTAATAGTCAAAACGTGGAAAAACCATGCCCATGACCACATACAGGGTTAGCAGACAGTGTTTCTACATGCATATTTGTATCTGCTGTAAGAATGTCCAGATGTATCGTAGAGTTCACAAAGGGCAAGGTTGTGGTGGCATCTTGGCCACAGCCAGCTACCTAGAGGGAGCAAGTAGTTGGACCTGTGGGCTCAACTGGCATAACATGCTACATAAAAACATTGTTCTACATCCTACTTTGGTGAGTAGTGACTGGAATCTTAAAAGCTTACAAGCAGCTATCTAATTGCAATGCTAGGTCTCTCCTTGTCCACAGCAAAGAAGAATGAAGAAAACCAAAGATGCATGGAAATAATCAGTCCAAGGGACTAGTAGACCTTGCATTCTTCAGCCTATAAGATCACGAGACCAAAAGAACTAGATGGTCCCCACTACCTCTGTCAACCATTCAGAAGGGGATCGATGCAGAAAATCCTGGATAGGGTGGAAGAATAATGTGGAACAAAACTCAAAATCATAATAATAAAAGTCCAGGTTTGCTGGTCTGATAGAGCCTGGTAAGACCCCTGAGACAATGGCCCCTAGCCATCCTTCAGGTCTGGAATTGAACTCACTCCTGTGGCTTCTAGCCAAACAACAGACAGGCATATAGGGTGAACACTTACATCAGGAAGATACATTACTTGGTGCGATCAATCGTGGGAGAACAGAAGGGCAGTGTTTGCGTAGGGAGACAATTCAGGGCATGGGAGTGCATGTGACCAAAAGACACAGGGAAGAGGTAACTATGGGGAGGAAGTGGGAAAAGAGCTGTTACTTTGTGGAGAATTGTAGTCAATGTCATGAGACAAAATGGGTCTGAACTGCTGTATGGAAAATGAATTTGCCCTGTAAACTTTCTCTCATTATGTGATTAAACACACATACACAAAAAAAACTTTCACCCAAATCACAATTAAAAAAAAAAAGAAGGTGGAACAACCTAAATGTACATCAACAGATGAATGGATAAATAAAATATGGTACACACATACAATAAAATAATACTCAACCATAAAGAGAAATGAAGTCCTATACATGCTACAACATGGATGAACCTTGATAGTATTTTGCTGAATAAGTCCATCACAAAAGGATAAATATTATATGCTCTTACTTATATGAACTATCTAGGGAGCTCTGGTAGCGTAGTGCCTAAGACATCTGACCACTAAGCAGAAGGCTGGCAGTTCAAACCCACCAGCCACTCCGCAGAAGGAAGGTTGGGCAATCTACCTCCATAGTGATACCACCTCAGAAACCCAAGGAGAGCTTGCTATGAGTTGGACCCAACTCAACGACAGGGAGTTTTTTTTTTTTTAATATTAAATAGCTTAATATTTAATATCTTAATATTTAAATAATAATTTAAATATATTTAAATAAATATTTTAAATATCTTAATTTTTTAATATTAAATATCTTAATATCTAAATATTAAATATTTTATAATTAAATATCTAGAATAGTCAAATGTATAGACATCAAAGTTTATTAGCAGTTACCAGTGGCAGGAGGGAGGGAGAAAACGGGAATCACTGTTTAGGAAACCATGATTTTTGTTCATGGTGATGGAAAATTTGGCAATGATTATTGGTGATGGTTGCATACCATGGTTAATATAATTGGTATCACTAAATTGTACACATGAAAAATGTTGAATTGGTAAATGTGGTATATATCTTTTCCCAACAGTAATAAAAAAGGAAAAAAAAAATAGATCCCTTAAAACGTTTAAACATGTCAACTATCTGAGATATAACGTCTACTAGATTTCATCTAGTCAGACTCACCAAGGTAGGCCTGCCTTGGATAAATTTTCTCTGTTGTCCATAGCTCTTCTCCTTGCTCCAACTTGCAGATCATGTTGGGTTTAGGCATGTGAAACCCTGATAATGAAAAATGAGACTTGGTCTAAGCTGCTTGGGCTTCAGAGCCATTGAAGGGAGAGAAAGAGACAGCTTTAGGGTGGCAAATGAGGTATATACATTTACATCTTACCAAAGGTAATACCTTGCAATGAGAAAGTGAGGACATAATCATACTTTCTGCTAACGAGAGGGATTCGTCACCTCAGATCCCTGAAATTCAAAGTTCCATTATGTTTCAAGAATTCTTGAAAGAGATATATAACATCAAAAAATTCAAGTTTTCCTTACCCACAGAGATGAAGTGACAATAGTTTTCCAACATCACATCCCTGTAGAGGGCCTTCTGAGCAGGATCCAGCTGCTGCCACTCCTCCTGGGTGAAGTCCACGGTCACATCCTTGAATGACACTGATCCCTGTAAGGGCATACTCTAGTTCATCCTGAAGTGATCAGAGCTGGCTGAAAGCTAGATATTAGGGACCTAATTCTGACCATAAAAGGAGCACTGGTGGCACAGTGGTTAAAGCACTCAGCAGCAAAGCAAAATGTCAGTGGTTCAAACCCACCAGCTGCTCTGTGACTGAAAGATGTGGCAATCTATTTCCACAAAGATTACAGCCTTGGAAGCTCTACGGGGCAGTTCTAGTTTGTCCTATAGTATCACAATCAACTGCATAATAGGTTACAGTTATGGCAGTTCTGACCATATTCGCTTGTCGAAACTAGTTTTGTTGTTTTATATGTTATATTATAGGAAAATCACTCTGAAAATACATTCATCAGTATTTATATTATATCATACTAAAAATATATACTAAGATTACCCTATTTACCTTGAATGACTACTTGTCTGGTAGATCTAAAAGTGAATAAAACATAGACCCTAATCAAGACAAGTTACAAGTTAAGAGAGGAATACATGCAAATAAATATACTCAATAAGTGTTACAGACCCAATAATAAAAGTATGTATAAGGTAAAGTATTATAAAGCAAAGAAAAATTTTATTTTATATTCTTAAGTTTCATTGAGGATATAACATTTTTGTATTCACAGTGAATGTGCTTGTAGGAATACAGGATATAAGCTTTTTAAAATTCAAAGGGAGAGGAAAACCAATTAGTAAATAAGGAAAGAGCAGAAAGCTTTGTATGTCAGGCAACAGTCTTTGGGCTGTTTCTAAGAATAAAACAGAGATATGCGGTGGGCATATTATGAAATAATACTGGATTTCTTCTTTCAGAACAATGGTCATAAAAAATGTATTGAAAAGTCCCTGGGTGGCACAGACAGTCTGCATTTGACTGCTAACTGAAAGGGTGCCAGTTCAAATCCACGTAGGAAAACCACGGAAGAGCAGACCTGGCGATTGGCTTCCATAAAGATTACAGCCAACCTGGCAGTCTCTCCAAATGAAAATATAAACAAACAAATGCTTCAAAATGTATCAAGCACACTCCCAACATATTTATAAATCAACAGGCACTTAAAGAAGAAAAAACCCAAATGCACTGCTGTCAAGTCGAATCCGACTCATAGCAACCCCTCCCTGGGTTTCTGAGGCGGTATCACTACAGAAGTAGATTGCCCAACCTTCCTTCTGAGGAGTGGCTGGTGGGTTTGAACCGCCAGCCTTCTGGTTAGCAGTCAAATGC
>NW_006922465.1:128763-135764 GCF_000298275.1 Orycteropus afer afer
ATGCATGGTGACCCCTCCCTGGGTTTCCGAGGAGGTATCACTACAGAAGTAGATTGCCCAACCTTCCTTCTGAGGAGTGGCTGGTGGGTTTGAACCGCCAGCCTTCTGGTTAGCAGTCAAATGCCTTAGGTACTAGTGACAATCAATACTGTTAATGATTACTAGTCCTGAATGTAGATTATTAAGATTTTCCTCCCTTCCAATATATTGCCTTATACATTCTACTGTGGTACTCAATCCCACTTTTCATCATCATGTATGTTATGTGAGAAAATTTGTACTTCAGAGGCTACAATCTTGACGATTGCAGCAGACTTGTGGTATGTTGATGAGTAAGACACAATAACCACTGTAAGAGATGCAGTCTATATAAAAATGGTTATTAGTGGGTTGAAGGGGAAAACTGATTCCTGTTTGATGAGTAGCAAAAGGATTGGTCATAAATTGGTTGTATAGTGAGAGAAAGAGAGGTGCGGCTCTTGGGTTATCTGTATAGGCAAGTTTGTGGGTGCTGGTGTTAGAAAACTAAAAACAAAACCCACCACTGTTGAGTCAATTCCAACTCATAGAGACCCTACAGGACAGAGGAGAACTGTCCCCCAGAGTTTCCAAGGCTGTAATCTTTACAGAAGTAGAGAGCCACATCTTCTCCCATGGAACGGATGATAAATTCAAACTGCCGACCTTTTGTTTAGCAGCCAAGTACTTTGACCACTGTGCCACCTGGGTTTCTAAAGAAACAGTAATGGAAACAGAAGAAAGCGTAGGCTGGACTGACCAAGGTACTGAGGTAAACCTTGGAAATGCACTTAAAGTGTCTATGGAATACACAGGTGGTGTGATCAGTTGGAGGTTGGACATATGGCTCTGACATTTTGGACAGAGGTCTAAGATGGAGAGAGGTATTTGAGAGTCACTAGAAGACACACAATCAGTGGAGCCTTCAGAGTAAATCTGATTGTGCATAGAGAAAAAGAAGGAACAGAACCAATATACCATCTGGAGGACACCAATATTTTAAAGGTTGGTAGATGAAAAGGAATTTTCTGAAAGATAGATATGAAAACAGGACAAAGTACCACCTTTAAGTCAATAACTTAATAATTAAATCAAGGGCTAAATATTTCAGGAGTTAGTTGAGTAGAGTGAACTAAGCATATGCATTTCTTTCTCTGGCAGCTACATAAAATAATTACAAGAAATTAAAATAAATAAGTGAATAATACCTGGGAAGGTTTTCACTGGATGACTAGTTTGTAGAAATTGCTGGCAGATGTGAGTGAAAGAGACAGAGAAATCAGAGAGGAGGAATGCAAAATCCCAGTCTTCTGGGTATGCTTTAATCTCTACTCTGAAAATCTCTCAAAACAGGATATTTTGTCACAAATAATCTGCCAATTCTATTTTCTATAGCACAGTGCCTAAGGCACTTGACTGCTAACCAGAAGGCTGGCAGTTCAAACCCACCAGCCACTCCTCAGAAGGAAGGTTGGGCAATCTACTTCTGTAGTGATACTGCCTCGGAAACCCAAGGAAGAGTCGCTATGAATCGGGTCTGACTCCATGGCACATAACAACAACATTACTGCAAAACCTAGATCAACGAACATGACCATTTTTCCTTGTCTGTCCCAGACTTCGCAGAACTTAGATCTCAAATTAGTGTCTCAACAAGGTAGATTTCTTCAAGTAATATACTGTCATTTAAATTGAGATAACAAATTTCTAATGCAGTAGCACTTCTGGGAGAAGACTGAGAAAGTAGATGATGGATGACATAATATATTAACACTGGCTACAGATGGAAGGTGCACTTGGAGATTAAAATGTATCTGGGGGGAGTGAGAGTAGCTGTGAATAAGGTCAGTAAGTACTACCATGAGGCAGGAGAGACGCTAAAGATGCAAAATTTAAGGAGACATCCCTGAGAGTGCTTCCTTTAATTTCGCACCCAAAGCTACTTGTCTGTTTCACCTTAGTTGACCTTGACTAGAAACCAGCTTCATGGAAACAAATTCCAAATATCCAGAACGTTTAAGGACAGAGAAGCAAATGTTCATATATCCTGGGGACCAAAACAAGTTGTTTCAGAAAGGAGAAAGGAAACATCTTCTCACCTGAGACATGGCTTTGAGATTTGCAAGAGATGAAATATTCTCTTTTGGGCTCTGGGAAGAATCCTGAAAAGGTAGAGATGGGAAGATACAAGGAACCATGTGAGACCATACTTGACTTGAGTATCTCCCAGAAAAACTCAGGTAAATCTGCATTAATTCTTACTGTTTAGCACTTGCACATCCTGTGTTATTGCACACAAACCCAGGAGGGAGATTAGTGAGAATGGACAAATCCATCTCCTTCCCCAATGCCAGAAACACAGCTCATTCATATAGAAATGTTGAAAACAGGTAAAAACAGTTTTGTTTTTCCTTCATGCTATACTCATGAAGCACTACTCATTTCAACACATTGGTTTCAGTGCATATGATGTTGTCAGATAACCTAATCATCTGGAAACTATGAAAATCTTACTTCTTCCTTTCCAGTACTTACCTTCTATTTTAGCTGCTAAATTGCTACTGAGTCACAACTCTGAAGGCAGACTTAATGGCCAATACTAAGATAATCAAATTTCATATACCTATGGTCATAAAGAGTTTCTCATTCAACTAACTAGGCATGGTCCATACGAAGTTCTCAGTCATTCAACTGACTATGGTCACAAAACCATCACAAATAACAGTAAGTTACAGACATATGTACAGTTACCTTTAAGCACAAAACCACAATATCA
This sequence comes from Orycteropus afer afer, assembly GCF_000298275.1. Classification (NCBI taxonomy): domain Eukaryota; kingdom Metazoa; phylum Chordata; class Mammalia; order Tubulidentata; family Orycteropodidae; genus Orycteropus; species Orycteropus afer. Next base: position 131,558 of record NW_006922465.1, read on the forward strand.
TAGCCCCCACTGGCCACTCACAATCTCAGACAGTACACAACTGGAGATAAAGTCACAAAACCACATTCACAGCTCACTTGTTTTTTCTGCATCTCATTTGAGGTTAACTCAAATACAACTCACATCTAATCTAGAAACAGACACAAGTAGAAGAAACCCCACACAGCAACAAGACGGTGTACACTTTCATACACAATCGGCCGCAACATATCCAAAACGCAGCAGGTTGGGCACACAAGACTGCCTCCATTCGGTTTACACGCATATATATATATATACACACACACACACACACACACACGAAACGCCCGCTGTGTGCCAGACTTCGTTCCCCGCGATGGGGCTTCCTTGGGTCAAAACAGACAACTTCCACCTCAGTCCCCAAAGAGCTTGCTCCAGGTCGCACCCGCGTTCCCCTCAGGGTCATGCCCATGGACCACACTCGAGGCCCATGCTCGTACAAGTCCGTGTGTCTGCAAACCTCGGAACCAGCTCGAGTTCCTGCCTCAGAATCACAAGACCAGGCTGGGCTTTCGGTACCCTCCTTGGCCTCCACGCGTGGGTGCCACCTCCCTCTTCTGCCCTTCTGCACCTGTGCTCATGGATTCCCCTCCCGGTTTGCTTGCGCCTCTGGACACATCAGCTTCATCCCGAGCCAAGGTCCCGCGATTTGCGCCTGCGCACTCGCCCATAGACAAGAGCTCCCAGGATTCTCCGGGGCAGTCCAATTAGGAGTGGCGCGGTTCTGGCTTCCGGTGTTCTGCAGGGTACAGTTGTCTGGGCTTATCTGGTTGTGATTGAGTTCCTTTCAAGTCTCCGGGCGGCGAATGAACTTTGATCTCTGGTTATTTGCCTCTGGCATTGTGGTCGTCGGATTCGGTGTATTAAATTGGGATGACCCACGTCCGGGTACGAGAATTCACAGTGAGGAGGCCCAGAGTTCTTTTGGAGAGGATGTGTATGAAGGTTGGAACCTCAAACCTGTGTGTGTATGACCGGCGAAGGAGGGTGAGTGTGTGATTGTGGTTGTGTGTGACTGCATCAGTTTGGGGTGTGATTGAGTGTGTTTGTGTTTGTATGTGTGTGTGAGAGAGCTAGAGAGTAGTGTGTGTGAGAGAGAGTTGCAGCCAGTTTGTGTGCGCGGTAGGGAATCTCTGGTTCTGGTTGTGAGTACGGGGTAGGACTTAAATGATCGTGGTCGGCGATAACTGAAATGTGTCACACTGTGACTGCGTTACAGCGCTCTTGTGACCCACTGCAAGACTGTAATCAAATGTGGCCAAGTGTAGCTTTTTATTTTTTTTAACTCTTAAGAGGATAAAGTTCATTTTTGCAGTTCCGAGACTGAAGAATCTGCGGACAGGATCCTCCTCTCCACCTGTGCCAGTCGAAACCCTTTTAAGCACCAAGCTAACTCTTCTAAAAGCATGGGCTCTTTTGCCTTCATCACCTTAATACTTGCTAACCATCGTCCAGCTTAATGGTTAATACGCAGTAGGCATGCTGTCCAATGAGTGTTGCCTATGCAGGCGTCAATTTTAAATAGAATTTAGGCAGAATTGCACAATAAAACCAAAACTCACTGCCATTGAGTCCATTCCGAGCTCCTTGAATTGCTCACTAGGTACTTTAAATCTTTAGAGAGGAGTAGGTAAACAAGGTAGGAGATGGTTTGATTGGTTTCAGTAAGTAACAGAGTCTTCTGTTTTGGAGGCATTAAGAAGTAGGAATATGATTGGGAATGTGTGTAGAGAGACCACTGTTAGGCTGGGCAGGACTTTTTTCTCAGAGAATGCAAGATCCCAAGGTTTGTATGGTACTAAGTCTTGTGTTTTTTTCAAGTCACTGATTGTATAGACTATGATAGTCAATAGTAGTCTTCTGGATCTAAAGGAAGAGTCAAGCTATGAGCCAAATCCAGCTTGTAGTCTGTTTTTGTTTGTTTGTTTATTGTGATTTGGGTGAAAGTTTACAGAGCAAATTCATCTTCCATACAGCACTTCACATACACTTTGTCTCATGACATTGACTGCAATCTCCCGCAACGCAACAACTCTCCTTCCACTTCTACCTGTAACTACCTTCTCCCTGTGTCCTTCCCTCCCATGCACTCCTGCCCCCCAACCTGTCTCCCTGTGCATACACAGCCCTTCTATTCTTCCATGATTGACTTCTCCGAGGAGTCTATCTACCTAGTATAAATGTTCAGCTCATATGTCTGTCTTCTTTTGGCTGGAAGCCACAGGAGTGTGTTCAATTCCAGATCTGAAGGGCAGCTAGGAGCCATAGTCACCAGGCTCTATCAGACCAGCAAACCTGGTCCCTTTGTTTAAATGATTTTGAGTTTTGTTCCACATAGTTCTCCCACTCTATCCAGGATCTCCTACATAGATCCCCCTGCAAGTGGTTGACAGTAGTAGCCAGGTACCCTCTAGCTCTCCAGGTCTCATTGTCTTACACACTGAGGATCAAATGGTGTACCAGTCCTGTGGATTAATTGTTTCCATGCATCTTTGGTTTTCTTTATTCTTCTTTTTGTACCTTATTTTTCATGGCCTGTGTACCTTTTACATTTTTCAGCAGTTGACAAGTTAAAAGAAAAATAATATTTTGTGATAATTTTTAAAAGAATATGAAATTCAAATTTCATTGTCCATCATAAATTTTTTTTTCACTAAATAATTTGTAGAAATTTGTTTTCTTTCTTGGTTTGCAAAGCATAAACTATTTAGTATTTGGCTCTTTACTGAACAGTGTGCCAATGCAGTTTACCAATCCCTAATTTTAAGAGTATTTGAATTAAAGTCTTCGCTTTGCCACTAAATATGTGTAAGTTTGAACAATATATTCAATAACTTTCTATTTCATAGATTTTTATTTGTAAAATGGAAATAATAACAATTTTAAAGGGTTTTTGTGAGGATCAGAAGAGTTCATTTGAACAGAGGACTAAAACAGTGGCTGACAATAATTGCTTAAATTAAAAACCTGTTATGTAGATATTCTAAGTCATTATACATCCATAGATCAGAAACAATAAAAATAGGAAGTTAATTGTGATGAGTACTTGGAAGTAAAAAAATGAGCCAGATGCCATATTGTCTAAGAGCAGGAATTCCTAACCTGAAATAATTTAACTGACGTACAATTGCATACCAAATTAGTGTACATAACATTGTATGCTTTATCAATGCATATTTTTCTGGGGAGAAATCCTATAATTTTATGAGACTCAAAGGTATTGTACATAAAATTATTGTATGTTTTATCAATGCATATTTTTCTGGGGAGAAATCCTATAATTTTATGAGACTCAAAGGTATACATGGCGGAAAAATGTTCTACATCATTGGCCTAGAATCAGTAACTTACACTTGGATATGTACTTTAGAAGCAGATTGTCTAAAAATAATTTCCTGTTTTATGTAAAACATTAAGGAGTCCTGGTGGCACAGTGGTAAAGAACTCGGCTGCTAATGGAAAGATTAGCAGTTTGAACCCACCAGCCATTCTGTGAGAGAAAGATGTGGCAGTCTGCTTCTATAAATATTTACAGCCTTGGGAACTCTATAGGGGAGTTCTACTCAGGTTTATGTAAAACATTAAGTCAATTCCATTAAATTGAAGTGATACTATAGATAATAAAAATTAAGAAGATACTAATATAAAAAATATAAGATGTACTATTTTGCAATTTTCAAATCATTGATCCAAAGTACTTAAGAAATTACTAAAGTATAAATAAATTCAGCTTATGATAAAAAACACTCACTGCCATAGAGTTGCCACTAGAGTTCCTTCAGCTTATAATAGGTGTTTATTATTATTATTATTATTATTATTATTACTGTGATTTGGGTGAAGTTTACAGAGCAAATTAGTTTTCCATACAGCAGTTCACATACGCTTTGTCTCATGGCATTGACTGCAATTTCCCATAATGTGACAGTTCCCTTCCTGCTTCCTCCCCGTAATTACCTCCTCCCTGTATCCTTCCCTCCTATGCACTCCTGCCCCCCCCCATGCACTCCTGCCCCACTAAGCTGTCTCCCTGTGCATGCACAGCCCTTCTATTCTCTAATGATTGATCTCTCCATGGAGTGTATCTATGTAGTGTAAATATTCAGCTCATATACTGCCTTTTGTTGTCTGCAAGCCACAGGAGTGGATTCAATTCCAGACCTGACAGGTACCTAGGGGCCATACT
>NW_006922465.1:166819-174491 GCF_000298275.1 Orycteropus afer afer
TATATATATATATATATATATATATAAGCTTTGCTGGTTTTTGTTTCTTTAGAGAACCCAATCTAACACACTCAGCCAGTAGTGAAAGATACTCCTCCTCTCTGCCTCTAGGAGGGCTCACTAGGAGGCTCAACAGACTGGCAAAAACAACTAATCCCCACACCAGAATTCCACCCAAATGATAGAGAATGAATTTCCCAGAAAATTGCTTCATGCTGCTCTCAACAGAAATACCCCAGATAGATAACGTTAATGACCAGGAGCTACTTAGTTGCTTATGGCAGATTCCAACACAGAGTTTACTGAGACTATGGCTAGAAAGGGAGCTCTGGTAGCATAGTGCCTAAGGCACTTGACTGCTAACCAGAAGGCTGGCAGTTCACACCTACCAGCCACTCCTTGGAAGGAAGATGGGGCAATCTATTCCATTGTGATACTGCCTTGGAAACCTAAGGAGGGGTCACAATGAGTTGGGTCCAACTCAAGGGCACATAACAACAACATGGCTAGAAAAGCCATATTATGTAATTTACTATGTTGTACCTGTTATAACTATGAGAGTAGAACTCACCTAAAAGATTGGCATTCCAGAGTCTAGGGTTCAGCTTTGGTTCCAGAACCACAGAGGAAGCAGTGGTCAGTCTATGAACTTGCCTCCAAAGAAGCAGCATGCCAAGGTTGGGAGCAGCCTCAGCCTCAGGCTCCAGAAAGTTTCCCCAGAGCAGCCAGATGGAAGTAGACATCCATCAGCAAATAAGCCAATCTCCTAATTGAAGCCTTTGAGGGAACCATTTCCCAGATATCGAAACCAGGGAGGAACTTACTTGAAGAACAGACCTCCCAGAATCTCCAATAGAGATTTGGTTTCAGAACCAAAGAGCTCACCACCCAGGCCAGAACACCAGTGTTCCAGGGGATTCCAGGGAAGGCAGCTCCACTAGACTAAAGCAACCCATCTGGGGTCCCAGGTGTGTCTCCTCATTGCTCAACCTCTCAACTTTTGGAGCAGAATCAAACAATTCTCCCTGTTCTTCTCCTCACCCACACTTCCTGTATTCCTCTAGAGGCTGGCCAGGCCTGTGTAAGGCATGCAGCTGGTGTCACAATGACACTTCAGCTCCAACTAGCTGTACAGACAGGTGAGAACTGCCATGACCCATTGTCAGGTTTGAATCCATTGGGAACAGAACCCATGGTGGGATAAAGGCTCTGTGATGCTCAGGATTCATCAGGTCTCCAGTACTGAGGAGAAAGTCAAGTTGGCAACCAACACATTGGCATGGCAGGATTCGACAGCCAAGACTCTTCTTGGACTGAAAATGCAGATGATCCCTGGCAGGATGTGGCACAACAAGACAGATCCCATGCTGCAGTGGAGGCCTGCCAGGCTGCAGGGTGCAGTTGTCCAGTGGGGGTCTAAACAAGAGTCACACAAGCAGCCTGGAAAACCAAGACACACCTATGGCAACAGCAAGCACAATCTGTAAAGGAATCTTCTCCTTGAGTTGACCAAGTCTTCCTGGTAAGCCCTAGCCTTTTAGACAAGTTATGTGCATATTGACTGATTTACACAGCAGGGAAATATCCACATACTTTCTCTGACTGAGTTAACAAAGTGCTGTTACTGACAATCAGGTACAAGAAGTGACAAGAAATTTTCACATCATTGAATTACACCTTGTTTTTTTAAGAATTTCAAAGTTCCCTATACATTTGCTTCATTAGAGAGCAACATATACTTCAGTTCAGTTCATGTAAATTGTGTATTTTAGGGTATATTGGTTGTCAGTTATGAAAAGTTCCTAATTCTCTGTCAGTAAGGAAAAAGTGGACTTCTTAAATTTAATTTAAAGAGTATGAAGTTTATACTATGTTATGTACATACACATTGTTTTGCAGAGTAGAGAAATATCCACCTGCATTCTCTGATTGAGATAACAAAGTGTAGTTACTGCCTTTCAGGTACATGAAGTCAAAACAGATTTGAACACTAATGAAATACACTGGTCTTTAAGGATTCCAAAATTCCCTAAACACTTAATTAGAAAGCAATGTCTGATTTGGTTCACTTTAGGTATAATGTGCAGTGAAGTATTTTGATTGTCGCTGATGAGAAATTTCTACATATTTTTGTCTGTAAGGAAAAAGTTGCGCTTCTTAAATTCAACTCCCTGTATATAAGTTTTCTACCAAGTTAAGTACATAATCATTGATTTACACATTAGGGAAATATCCCCACAGTTTCTCTGATTGACTTAACAAAGTGCAATTACTGCCATTCAGGTACAAGAAATGATAACAGATTTGCACATTATTGAAATACATCTTCTTTTTCAAGTGTTCCAAAGTTCCCTATACATTTGCTTCTTTAGTGAGCAATGTACGTTTCAATTCAGTTCATATAAATTTTGTATTTTAGTGCATTTTGGTTTTCAGTGATGAAAACTTCCTAACATGTCTGTCAGTAAGGAAAAAGTGGACTTCTAAATTTAACTTCAAGAATATAAAGTTTATACTAACTTACGTCATACATATTGGTTTACACAGTACAGAAATACCCACCTGCATTCTCTGATTGAATTAACACATTGTAGTTACTACCCTTCAAGTACATGAAATCAAAACAGATTTCCACATTATTGAAATACACTTGCTTTTTAAAGATTCCAAAGTTCCCTAAACAAATGCTTACTTAGAAACCAATGTGCGATTCAGTTCAATTTAGGCAAAATGTGTGTCTAAGGACATTCTATTTGTCAGTGATAAGAAATTCCTCATATCTTGGTCAGTATGGAAAAACTTGCATGTCTAAAATTTATATTCATGAATATGTAAGTTTTGTACCAAGGTATGCACATATCCATTGATTTATATAGCAGAGAAATATCCACTTGCTTTCTCTAAGTTAACAACGTGCTGTTACTGAGATTCAAGTACATGAAGTGAAAAGAGATGTGCACATTATTGAAATACATCTTGTTTTGCAAGGATTCCAAAAATTCCTAAACAAATGTGTAATTAGAAAGCAATGGGTGATTCAGTTCCCCTTAGGCAAAACATGTATTTAAGTGCATTTTGGTTGCCAGTGATGAGAAAGCTCCACATATCTTTGTCAGTAAGGAAAATGTTGCATTTCATAAATTTAACTTCATGAGGAGGGGAAAATGGTGTCTTACCTGTAGCCCACACATTTGTTCCCTCTAGCATCTTAATGCCTGAAAAACTAGGTGCAGAAGTTTGAAGCATGGATTGTGGGGCTATCAACAGCTCATTAAGTTGGAGGAGGCCAGATTTAGTAGAGAAGGAGAAAAAAATGGGGTGAGAGGCAGAGTAAACAGCTGGTAATAATATAAATAAATGAACCTGCCATGGGGTGTGTCACCCAGCATGACGGAGCATCAGAAAACTTACTTTCTCTGAGTTAACAAAGTGCTGTTACTGAGATTCAAGTACATGAAGTGAAAAGAGATGTGCACATTATTGAAATACACCTTGTTTTGCAAGGATTCCAAAAATTCCTAAACAAATGTGTAATTAGAAAGCAATGGGTGATTCAGTTCCCTTTAGGCAAAACATGTATTTAAGTGCATTTTGGTCGCCAGTGAAGAGGGAGCACAAGGAGGCCAGCAATATCTCCAGAGAATTGGTCTGCCTACAGTGGCGGATTCTTGCAGTAACGCTTGGGACCTGTGCTGAGTGGGTGGGCAGCATTTCTGAGAAGTGTAGAGCAGAGAACCCACTGGCTCAGGTTGGCACTGACTTGGGACCAGAGAGGGAAGCACGTCACAGGTGGGCAGGCCCTGGGATGAGCTCACAGCATAGGGCTGCAGTGCAGCTCTTCCTGGACAGCTTTTTGACATGGAGGAGTCAAGACTATGGGGTTTTTGTGGCTGTCTGACCCAGGCAGAAAGTAGCAGATGCCAAACCATTGGGGTTTTTGCTGATTTTGAACTGCAAACCTGTTAGTGACAGCATAATGTCATCATTAGCAGCTGTAACAAGCCACAGAAGCACGGAAAGTGGAGACATGATACTAGCATTTTGGAGCTTCTTTTTCTTTTCTTCATCCTTTCTCTGCCTCTCCTCTGCCTCACCCAATAGAAGAACCACATTAAGCCACCACAATATCTGCTTCTTTCAACTCTAAATCCGCTTCACAATGAGCAGAGACCTGCATCCACATTCCACACAGTGATTCCATCATCACAAAGAAAACTGCAAAGCAACCCAGCACACCTGAATTAATAACCAAAATAAAAATAAATACACCAGCTCCACCAATGCAACTATTAAAATATAAAATCAATGCAAAACATATCAATACATAACTAATAGTTAAAGGCAACAACACCAAAATGTCTAGGAAGCAACAACCAACCACAGATTTAACAAAAAAAAAAAAAAAAAAAACAGGATAAGGCAATAGAAATAAAATTGCAAACAAAACCCTTATTAAACATGGAGGAAAAAGAGGCAATAGAATTACCTGAGAAGGAATTTAGAAGATATGTTTATAGAACTCTACAAGAGCTTAAGAAAACCTCAAACAAAACCAAGAACAAAGACAGAACCCTGCCAGAATTCAGGAAAGACATTCAAGAACAAAATAACAAGATTAATGCACAATCAGAGCTCATACAAAAACAGCAGTTAGAAATCCAGAAGATGAATACCAAAATTACAGAATTACACAACACAGTGGAAGCACAAAAGAGTAGGGTAGAACTGGCTGAAGAATGCATTTCCCAACTAGAAGAAAAATCCCTCGACACCAGCATGTATGAAGAAAAATCAGAACAAAAATTTAAGAGAAATGAGAAGAAACTAAGAGTTATATGGGACAACATACACCTAATTGGAAATCCAGAACAAGAAGAAGCAAAAAAGCAAAAAAAAAAAAAAATCCTGAGAAAATTGTGGAAGACCTACTAACAAAAAACTTCCCCCATATCACGAAGGAAGAAAAGATATTTGTTGAAGAAGATCAAAGAGCCCCATATAGGATGGATCCTGTGGTTGTTAAATTTGTGTGTCAACTTGGCTGAGACTGGTTGAGTGGCTGGGCAGCTGAATGTAGTTATTCCTCATAGTGAGATTGGTAGTTAACTCCATGGTGTAATCTATTGGAGCAGCTGAGTAGCTGCTTCGGGTATGTGGTCTGCTTCCCGTATATAAGAAACAGCTTTGGAAATTGTCTCTAGTGTATGGCCTGCTTGAACCCTGCATATAGCTGTGTCATTCGACAGCCTGCCGTACTCTGCTGACCTTGGGACTTACAATGGACTTGAATCAATGGTCTGCCATGTGGTTTGGTAACATCAGAACTGTGCCTTGTTACTTGTCAAACTTGGGTTTGTCAGTCTCAGCAGCCAGCAGCTGAGTAAAGAAAATTCTCCAGCTTCAGTTGGCTGGGAGAAGGAGGAAGAGCTGAAGCACAAGGTTGAGGGGCTTTCACCCAGCCTGGCACTTTGAACTCAGTCTTAAAGCCTCCAAATAGTAAGAATAAACTCCTGTTTGTTAAAGATATTCCATTTGTGGTATATTCTTGCCAGAGCAGTGCTGGTAACCAGAACAGATCACAGGAGAAAGTCACAAACATGTATCATAATCAAACTCTCCAAAACCAAAGACAAAGAAAGAATCTTGCAAGCAGCCCAGGAAAAAAGAAATGTCACCTACAATGGAAAACAACTTAGGCTGAGCTCTGATTACTCAGCAGAAACCATGCAGGCAAGAAGGCAATGGGACAGCATATATAAAACACTGAAGAAAAAGAACTTCCAACCAAGAATCCTATATACAGCCAAATTGTCCATGAAATATATGGGTGAAATCAAGAAATTCTCAGACAAACAGAAATTAAGGGATTTTTTGAAAACCAGAACAACCGTACAAGAAATGCTTAAGGAAGTCCTTCCAAAAGAGAACCCACAACAGAGAACAACAAAATCAGGACATGTGACACCAACACTAAAACCAAATCAATGCTCAAAATAAGCCCATGAAACACTGTACACACACACACACACACACACACACAAGATAGTCAATCTTCACATGACACCAGCAACAAAGCAAAGAGGGAATAAAAGTTCTAAGTACAAAACTTCCAAATGGAGAGGAAAACAGGACAATGTCTTTATAGAATAAACTATTCCAAAAATATAGAGACAAGAATTCACTCCAAGGTAACCACAAAGAAAATTAACAATGCCCCTAAACAAACCAAAGGAAGCAGCAGTCAGGACATTAGACGATGTATAGCACTGGCAAGTTGATTGCAAGGGACCTCTTTCAAGTGCTGAGGAGCAAGGATGTCTCCCTGAAGACTAAGGTGTGCCAGACACAAGCCATGATATTTTCAGTTGCCTCGTATGCATGTGAGAGCTGGATAATTAATAAGGAAGACCGAAGAAGAATTGATGCTTTTGAGTTGTGGTGCTGGCGAAGAATGCTGAAAGTACCATGGACTGCTAAAAGAACTAACAGATTTGTCCTGAAGAATGTGCAGCCGGAACACTCTTTGGAAGTGAGAATAGCCAGACTTCATCTCACCTACTTTGGTCATGTTGTCAGAAGGGACCATTCCCTGGAGAAGGATGTCATGCTTGGTAAGGTAGAGGGTCGATGAAAGTGGGGAAGGCCCTCAATGAGATGGATTGACACAGTGGCTGCAATGATGGGGTCAAGTATAGCAAGGATCATGGAGCTGGCATGGGACCAGGTGGTGTTTTGTTCTACTATGCATAGGAACACTATGAGTCAGACGTGACTCAATGGCACCTAATAACAACAACAACCTAAGGAAACCCAGAAAGAAGGAAAACATATGAGCTTAAAAAGCACAAAACCAACTATAAAGAAGAAAAGAGAGGAAACACTTGACAACAAAATGAACTAAGCACAGAAAAGTATATGGACCAAAGAAAATCCAACAATACAACAGAAAAACAGTAGAATGGCAGCAATCAATTCATATACCTGCCACTAATTACACTCAATGTGAATGGACTAAATGCACCAGTCAAGAGAAAGAGAATGGTAGACTAGATAAGAAAAGAAGACCCATCAATATGATGCCTACAAGAGACCCACCTTAGACACAAAGATAAAAACAAATGAAAAGTTAAGGGGTGGGGAAAATATACCAAGCCAACGGTAACCAAAAAAGAGCAGGAGTGGTAATATTCATTTCTGATAAAATAGACTTTAAGGTGAAAAATAACATAAGAGACAAAGAAGGTCACTATATGATGCTGAAAGGGTCAGTTGACCCAGCAGACAGAACTATAATAAATATCCATGCACCCAAAAAAAGTGCTCCAAAATACATGAAGCAAATATTAATTGCATTAAATGGGAAAATAGACAACTCTACAATAGTAGTAGGGGACTTTAACACACCACTTTCAAGGAGAAGTGTTAAACTAGATCAACTAGAAAAAAACCTCAACAAACAGAAGAACTCAACAACACAATCAGCCAGCTCGACCTCTGTTCTGGTTACCTAGTGCCGCTCTGCCGCAGACCAGCACAGCCACTGGGCTCCGCACTTAATTTCGAAGGTGACTTCGGGTGAATAGGGAGTCGGCGATTTGGCTAACAGATTACAAACAACTCAAAGGCTGAGTGTATCTGAGAGCGTTTATTGCCTTTAGCTACATGTTTTTAT
>NW_006922465.1:175511-176755 GCF_000298275.1 Orycteropus afer afer
GGTTGACAAATAAAATGCCACAGTCCCAATGTTACCAAACCACATGACAGACCATTAATTTAAGTCCATTGTAAGTCCCAAGGTTAGCAGAGCATGGCAGGCTGCTGAACAATGACACAGCTACATGCAGTGTCCAAGCGTGCCATAGGCTAGAGACCATTCCCCAATGCTGCTTATACACAGGAAGCAGACCACATTCCCTAAGGTAGCTGCTTAGCTGCTCCCAGTAGATTCCACCATGGAGCTGATTGACAGTCTCATCATGGGGAATACTACATCCAGCTGCCCAGCCACTCAACCAGGCCCAGCCAAGTTGACACACAAACTGAACTACCACAACGTCATAGACATATACAGAGTCCTCCACCCAACAAAATACAACTCACATTTTTCTGCAGTGCACATGGATCATTCTCCAAAATAGATCATATGTTAGGACATAGAACATTGTCGATAAATTCAAAAACATTGATAAACTGCAAAGCATCTTTTTGGACCACAATGCAATAAAATTAGAGATTAATAATAAATAGGAAGTTCAAGGAAAAAAACATCAGACATGTAGAAGTTGAATAATATACTGTTCAAAAACTACTGGGTAATAGAAGAAATAAAGAGAGAAATTAGAAAATTGCTAGAAACAAACAAGAATGAAGATATATCTTACCAAAACCTATGGGACACAGTGAAAGCAGTACTCAGAGGTCAATTTATAAGAATAAATGCACACATCAAAAAAGAGGAAAGAAACAAAATCAACACTCTAACTCAAGAACTCCAATGAGAAGAACAACAAAAGAACCCTGCAGTTTCCAAAAGTAAGGAAATAAAAAAGATCAGAGCAGAAATATATGAAACAGAAAACAAAAATCAGTAGAGAAAATCAAGAAAACAAGAATCTGGTTCTTCAAAAAGATTAACAAAATTGACAAAGCATTGGCAAATCTAACCAAAGAAAAGATGCAAATCTAACAAAAGAAAAGATGCAAATCTAACAAAAGAAAAGATGCAAATAACAAGAATAACAAATGAAAAGAGTGGCATCAGAGAAGAACAATTGAAATAAAAATGACACTGACAGAATATTATGAAGAATTGTACTCCAACAGATTCGAGAACCTAGAAGAGATAGACAACTTTCTAGAAACACAACACCAACATAAACTATCCCAGTAAGAGTTAGAGTACTTGAACAGACCCATAACAAAGGACGAAATGAACAGATCATTAAAAAAAAAAAAAAA
>NW_006922465.1:180426-185562 GCF_000298275.1 Orycteropus afer afer
AATCTACTTCCATAGTGATACTGCCTCAGAAACCCAAGGAGGGGTTGCTATGAACCGCATCCGACTCGATGGCAAATAACAACACCAACAGGAATAAATCTTAGCAGAGACACAAAAGACGTATACAAAGAAAACTATAAAGCACTACTGCAAGAAACTACAAGGGATCTACATGCATAGAAGAACCTGCCTTGTTCATGGATAGGAAGACTGAATATTGTGAAAATGTCAATACCACTGAAAGCAATCTACACATTTAATGCAATCCTTGTCCAGATGCCAACAAAATTTATATGGACATGGAAAACCAATTACTAACTTCATATGGAATGGAAAGAGATCTCGGATAAGCAAAGCACTACTGAAAAAGAAGAACAAAGTGGGAGGTCTCACATTGCCAGATCTCAAAACCTCCTATCTAGCCACAGTAGTCAAAACAGCTTGGTATTGGTACAATCATAGACAGATAGACCAATGGAACAGAATGGAAAACCCAGAAATAGACCCATCCATCTATGAACAGATGATCTTCTACAAAGGACTAAAACCCATTCAATGGGGCAGAGGTAGCCTCTTTAACAAATAGTGCTGGCAAATCTGGGTATCCACTTGTAGAAAAATGAAATAAGACCCATACCTCACCCCATACACACACAAAAAAAAAACTCAAGTTGGATCAAAGACTAAATGTAAAATGCAAAAATATTTCATCAAAGATAAAATAGGGGCAAATCTATGGGCCCTAATTTACAGCATAAATAGACTATCAAGAATAACCCATAATGCACAGGAGGTGGAAGAGAAGCTAGATGACTAGGACCTTTTAAAAATTAACTTCTTATGTGCATCAAAAGACTTCATCAAAAGGATAAAAAGAGAACCAACAGATTGAGAGAAATATTTGCCTATTACATATCCGACAAAGGACTTATCTCCAAAATCTACAGAAAACTTCAACATCTCAATGCCAAAAAGACAAACAATCCAATTAAAAAACAGGCAAGGGACATGAACAGACACTTCACCAAAGATGATATGCTGGCAGCCAACAAACACATGAGGAATTGCTTGCTATCATTAGCCATTGTTGTTGTTGTTACTGTTATATGCTGTCGAGTTGGACTCGACTCATAGCGACCCCTCTTTGGGTTTCCAAAGCAGTATCACTACTGAAGTAGATTGCCCCATCTTCCTTCTGAGGAGTTGCTTAGATACATGCAAATCAAACAATGATGAGATATCATCTCACCCAAGAAATAATAGCAAAGTTCAACAGGATAGAAAATAATAAATACTGACAAGGCTGCAGAGAGATTGGAACTCTCATACACTGCTGGTGGGACTATAGAAATGGTACAACCATTGTGACAAATGGTATTGCGTTTCCTCAAAAAAACTGAAAATAATACCATTTGACCCAGCAATTCCATTATAAGGAATATATCCTAAAGAGATGAGAGACAGGACACAAACAGACATGTACACTCACATTCATCGCAGCACAATTCACTATAGCAAAGAGATGGAAACAACGTAGGTACCCATCAGCAGATGAATGGATAACCAAACTATGGTACATTCACACAGTGGAATACTATGCTACATTAAAGAACACACCAATCATTTTGCAATGTGGATGAACCTGGAGGACATTATGCTGAGTGAAATGAGCCAATTGCAGAAGGAAAAATATAATATGAGCCCATTACTGTAAAACATCAAGGAAGGGTTTGCTTAGGGAAGGGAACTCATTTTGTAGGTTACCAGGGATGGGACGAAAGGGGAGGGTATAATTTCAGACTAGTTGGGGACCACATACTGAGTTGGATAAGGGTCGGGATGGTATGGAGTCAGTGACCAGCATGGTAACATTAGGGAAAGGCGGGACACAGAATTGTGCATGTAAGATACAGACAACAGAGGCTAATACCATTATATCCACAATACTGCATTACCTTTAACACCAAACACCAGGCTACAGATAAACACATAGACAACTGAGAAGATCAGATAGGGGTCAGTGAACAGGATTAAACTCTAGACCAAAGATAGATTCAGCTGAGGATAATCTTGCACAGATACTAGTGATACAAAATACTTGTAATCATTACAGGATTAACAGAAGACTGACACAGAGCAATTCTTCATGGACAGCCACACACTGTGGGAGAGATATCCACTGATTCAGGACCATAGGATGGTGGCCAACAGACTCAATTGGCACAACAAAATACATAAAATCTTGTCCCACAAATTACTTTGGTGAGTAGTGACTGGGGTCCTGAAAGCTTTCGAGCAGCCATCAAAGATGCAGCTAATGATCTCCTTTTGTCAGAAGCAAAGAGTGAAAAAAATCAAGGGCATTTGGAAACAATCAGCCCTAGGACATGATGGTCTTTGTGACCAGAAGAACTAGATGGTGCCTAGCTACCAATGCCAACCACTTGGAAAGGGACCATAACTGGAGATCCTGGATAGAGTGGGAGGAAAAATGTAGAACAAAATTCAAAAACACAATAATGACCAAAATTACTGGTCAGATGGAGGCTGGTGGGACCCCCAAGACTATGGCTTGGGGATACACTTCCAGGCTGGAATAAAACTCATTCCCAAGGGCTGGCTCTCAGCCCAATAGTAAATAAAACTTACATGCAGAACACTCAACCCAGGGTGATGCACCCACCTACTCTATGGAGATACATCCCTTGGAGCAATCAGACATGGGGTACCAGAAGGGCAACATTCACACTGAGGAAAAGCTGAACATACAGGAGTGCATAACTAAGAAGGGCTCAGGGAGGGGGTGGGTTACTGGGAAGGGAGAGGAGAAGAGTGGGTTGGGATTGGGGATGGTAATTGGAGAGTAAAACCAGTACACACAAAATGGTGAGTATAAACCAAACTCTTCTCCATAAATTTGCACCTAAATCACAATAATAAATAAATAATTTAACTTCATTAATGTAAATTTTCTAGTTATGTATATATGCATTGATTTACAATGTAGAAAAATATTCCCATGGTTTCTCTGATTGAGTTAACAAACTGCTGTTCCTGCCATTCACGTACATGAAATGAAAAGAGATTTGCACATTATTGAAATACACCTTGTTTTTCAAGGAATCCAAAGTTTCCTAAACAAATGCTTAATTAGAGAGCAATGTACGATTTAGTTCACTTTAGACAAAAATGTGTATTTAAGTGTGTTTTGGTTATCAGTAAAGACAATGTACCTCATATATTTGTCAGTAAGGAAAAAGCACACTTGTTAAATTTAAGTTCATGAATACATGTTTTTCTGCTAAGTTGTGTATATGCACATTGCTTTACACAGTAGAGAAGTATCCAACTGCATTCCCTGATTGAGTTAACAAGTTATTGTTACTGCAATTCAGGTACATGATGTGAAAAGACATTTGCAAGTTATTGAAATACATCTTATTTTTCAATGGTGCCAAAGTTCTCCATACATCCACTTAATTAGAAAGCAATATGAGATTCAGTTCACTTTAGGTAAAATGCACAGTTAAGTGCATTTTGGTTGTCAGTGATGAGAAGGTTCAACATGTCTTTGTCAGTAATTGTTATAGTTGGAGTTGTGTGTCAACTTGCCTGGACCACAATTCTGTGTAGTTTAAGCAATTGTGATGTGGATTGTTCCAATGATGGGATCAGACGTATATGTTTTGAGCAGCCAATCAATTGAAAGGGAGTTTCCCTAGAGGTGTGGCCTGCTTCCACTATAATTATGGACATCCTAGGAAAAGAGACAGTCTTCTGTGAATCAGGATTCTGTTGTGATGCCTACAACTGTCTGTGACCAATCCACCATTCGGCCTGGAGATTGTGGAAATGTCATTCATTGGAGTCAACAGCCAGTATACTGCCTGCCAACCTTGAGCTCATCAGCCCCTGCAGCTGTGTGAGTCATGAAAAGCCTCCAGATTGACATTTGATCCAAGAACTTGGTACTTGCCAGCTTCTATAAGTGAGTGAGCCATTTTCCTAAGATAAATTTCTCTCTCTCTCTCTCTCTCTCTCTCTCTGCTTTACTGGCTTTGCTTCTCTAGAGAACCCAGTCTAACACATTTTGTACAGGGAGTGGTTCTAGAAAGACAAAATCATAAGGATGGGCTTCCTAAATTGGTTCTCCAATTTGATTAATTGTAAAGGCACTGGTGACCCTGCCTCCATTAGTAAAGAGGGCCTTGCTAATCCGTGGCGTTAGGTCGCAACATTAATATGTAAAATAGCACCACCAATAGATCAAGTACTTTTGAGAAGTGAGGTTCTGAGTGATTGCATATTTGATACTTTTCTGCAATTTTGTCAGCATGAGGAGTATAAGGAAGCCAGTTGGTTGGTCCTACTTACACTAGAGAAAGTGGTGAAAGAGCGAGATGAGCTCAGGGCTGCTGAGTCACAGCTTAAGCGCCACATAAAAGACCTCAAAGTTTCCAGTTGTGCTCTGAAAGAAAGCCTTGTTTCTTCTAGTAACAGAACTTGTATTGCTGAAAACCAAACCCAGAGTCTTATTGTAAGGTGGCTGAATTGCAATGCCAATTAAGTTACCAACTCAGAATGGTGTCTGAAGTTAAAGTGAGGACATTGATTGGGAAAAAAATGGGATCCTGAAACCTGGAATGGGGACGTGGGCAAATAGTCAAGAAGATCGGGATTTGGAGCCTGTAAACTATGTTGAATCCCTCCCATCTGAAGGGATTACTGTAAAACCATTCTCGCCTCTACCTCAGTTTGATGGGATTAACAGGCTGTTTCTGCTGGGTAATTGCCCATTGCTGAATGTTCTCAGGAATGCCCTAACCACCCATTGTTGCTGCGAGACCTACAACTAAAGTTAAGTCCAAGTGACCCCAAAAGATGAAATACAAAGTGTGATTGAGGAGGTGGTACACTGCACCCAAAAAGATCAACTTGATTTTGCAAACATATACAGACAGAAACCTGGAGAATATGTATAGGAATGGCTACTGAGAGTGTGGGATATTGGTGCAAGGAATGTAGCATTGGATCAGTCTGAGTTTATTGATTTAGGCCCAGTAAGTACAGATTCTTCATTCTTCAAATGGAGGCTGTACACATGGACTTCACCAGATGGAACACACAGGAATCAGA
>NW_006922465.1:191121-192892 GCF_000298275.1 Orycteropus afer afer
ATAATTCTTTTGAATTCCTTATCAGAGAGTCCCAAAGCTTCTTCTTCAGGGATGTGTTCTGGGTCTGTATCATGCTCCATTGTTTCTACCACTTTTTCATGCTTCTTTGTATGGACTATGATGGTCCGTTGTCTCCAAGACATCATGGCGTTGTTGTATTTAGATCTCTGTTAACTGTTTGTGAAGAGCAGCCAAGGGTGATTCAGGATCTTCTAGGTGCTTTATTATTATTGGCCCATTGTTGGAGAAAGAGGTCATGGCTCTTGCTCAGTAAGTGAAGTTGCAGGAGGTGTGGATGTAGTTGTGTCTTCTGAGGACTGTTGCTGTCTCCCACTCAGTTAGACAAAAATTACAATTGAATAACCATCAAAAAACTAAAGCACATGGACAAAAAATACACCATGTAGTCATACAGGAACAGTAACCAAAGAAAAAGAAAAAAAAAAAACACTGAAATATCTGGGGATAGGGCAATAAGGTAAAAAAAAGGTAGAGAAGGAGAATAATGAAGAAAAAATGGGAAATATGCAAAAAGAAAAACAAGAAACAGGGTTAATCATGATTAAAAAAAGAAAAGAAAAGAAAAATTTGCAACCAGGAACAGGGAAAAGTAAAAAAGGTGAAAAATAGGACCTGGGAGTGGAAGAATAAAGAATAATAGTAAAAAGGACAAAAGTATTAATAGTAATAGTAGTTTTAAAACAGACAAAAACAAGCAAAACTAAAAACCAGAAAAAAGAAAGAGAAAAATAAGTAAAAATAAAAAAAGAAAGAAATCAGAGGAGTGCAGGACAGGGCATCCAGGCTCTGTCTGAGCACACAGACTGGGATGGAGTTCTTGTGAGCCCAAAAGGTCGGTGGGAGTGGGGTATGGCTGCACCTCCATTATCCAAGTGGGTGTGGGGTATAAGAAAAAAGGGGAATGTTGCACCTTTTCAGTTGTCCAGGTCCGGAGTGTCTTTGGGGTTACTGGCAAGCAGAACCAGGTCTTAAGCTCCTGGAATCTGGGACAGTGCTGTCTCTTTAAATATCCAAAATGGTCAAGCCATTTGTAAACATTCAAAATGGCTGTGCTCTCTGGACAGGTCCACAGCTCAGCCTGCCTTGCTCTTTGCTGCTGCTTTGCCTTTTATTCCCCGGCCACCAGAGCAGTCCTCCGTGCAGTACCTGCTTAGCAGGGATGATTTTTAGGTCAATTCTTAGGTCCTACCACCACTCGGGAATTTCCAAGCTGTATGTGCTGTCAGGATCGCTCAGGATCACTGCCAGACCGCAGCTCTGTATGTCTCCTTTTTTGGTATTTTTGTGCAAATTCTTCTGCTAGTTGGGGTTTTGTCCACTTCTCTGTCTTTCCCTTCAAGGCTCATAGGTCCAAGATTATCTTTTGTGTCTGTGTTAATTGGTTACCCTTTTCTTTGTTGAAGAAGGTCTGTGCAGTCTTTCTGCCTATTCTGCCATCTTACTGGAACTCCTCTTTTAACTCTTTTGGAGAAGTCTTTTGAAGCACATAAAAATGTAATTTTTAGAAGGCCCCATTCATGTAGTTTTTCCTCTGCCACACTTTGGTTAAGCTTGATAGTCTATTTAGGCCCCTAAATTAGGGCACCTAAATTTGCCCCCATTTTTTCCTTGAGGAATTTTATGGTTTTAAGTTTCACATTTAAGCCTTTGATCCATCTGGAGTCAGTTTTGTGCATGGTGTGAGGTACAGATCTTGTTTCATTTTTCTTCAAATGTATATCCAGTTTTGCCAGCACCATTTTTTAAACAT
>NW_006922465.1:192992-201698 GCF_000298275.1 Orycteropus afer afer
TGTTTCAGCTCAAGAGGTTAAGAAAGGATCTAATAGTTTATTTGATTGGTTTACTGAAGCATGGATTATGCAGTGGCCCACCTTAAGTTAAGTTGAAGTACCAGACCTGCCTTGGTATAATGTAGAAGAAGGTATCCAGAGGCTTAGGGAAATTGGCCTGTTAGAATTGATTTATCAGATTAGACCTCTAAAGCCAGAAATGGAGAGTCCCAAAGACACACCTTTCACCAGTACGGTGAGGAATAAATTTGTGAAGGGAGCTCCAGCATCCTCGAAGATTTCTGTGATTGCTATTTTATGTAAGCTGGATTTGACAGTGGGAATTGCCCTAATTGAACTAAGACACTTAAGTTGGGGCTGATTGAAACCCATGGTAGTAAGAGCCAAGTGGCAGAAGTTATAGACAAAGGCAAGGTGTGCGTGGTTACCATAATGGATAGCAGAGTCAGAACAGTAATCAGAATAGTCTGACTCTTGTGAATTATGGCATTGACTACTTGTGCATGGGGATCCTAGTAGTGAAATCCATGGCAAACCTACTAAATATTTACTTGATCTGTATAGACAGAAGAATTCTAGGTCACATGAACAGCGCCCTAGATTGAATCACCAGAATAGAGTCATGGCCTCTCAATCAATTACCAGACTTAAATCAGTTTACAGACCCACAACCCCTTGAATGAAGGAGAGGCCAGGTCCCTTTGAGGAAGGACTCCAGTACATTGCCAAACATTTATAATGTCAATCTTTCTCCCAGCCTTCCCCAAAGGGATCTGAGGCCTTTTATGAGAGTAACTGTTCATTTAGGAAAAGGAAATAGACTTTCCAGGGATTATTGGACAGTGGCTCTGAACTGACACTAATTCCAGGAGACCCAAAGTGTCATTGGGGCCCATATGTCAGAGGAGAGGCATATGGAGGTCAAGTTATTAATGGAATCTTAGGTAAGGTGCATCTCACAATGGGTCTAGTGGGTCCCTGAACCCATCCTATAGTGATTTCCCCAGTACCAGAATGCATAATTGGAATAGATATACTGAACAATTGGCAGAATTCCCACACTGCATCCCTGACATGTGGAGTAAGTGCTATTGTGGTAGGAAAAGCCAAGTGCAAGCCATTAGAACTGCCTCTACCTACAAAAATAGTAAACCCAAAGCAATACCGCATCCCTGGAGGGGTTGCAGAGATTTCTGCCACCATCAAGGACTTGAAGGATGCAGGGGTGGTGATTTGCACCACATCCCCATTTATTCACCTATTTGGCCTGTGCAAAAAAACAGATGGATCTTGGAGAATGACAGTGGATTATCGTAAACTTAATCAGGTGGTGACTCCAATTGCAGCTGCTGTTCCTGATGTGGTTTCATTGCTTGAGCAAATCAGTACACCTCCTGGTACTTGGTATACAGCTATTGATCTAGCCAATGCCTTTTTCTCAATACCAATTTCAAAGGACCATCAGAAGCAGTCTGCCTTCAGCTGACAAGGCCAACAGTATACTTTCACAGTGTTTCCTCTGAGGTA
Organism: Orycteropus afer afer; assembly: GCF_000298275.1. Classification (NCBI taxonomy): domain Eukaryota; kingdom Metazoa; phylum Chordata; class Mammalia; order Tubulidentata; family Orycteropodidae; genus Orycteropus; species Orycteropus afer. The sequence goes on from NW_006922465.1 coordinate 194,520, forward strand.
TATCAACTCCCTAGAACTATGATATAATTTAGTCTGTAGGGATCTTGATCACCTTTCCCATCCACAAGACATCACACTGGTCCATTATATTGATGACATTATGCTGATTGGACCTAGTAAGGAAGAAGTATCAATGACTGTAAACTTACTGGTGAGACGTATGTGTGCTAGAGTTTGGGGAATTAACCCAACAAAAATTCAGGCACCTTCCACCTCAGTGAAATTTCTAGGGATGTGGAGCATGTTGAGATATTCCTACTGAAGTGAAGGATAAGTTATTGTATCTGGCTTCCCCCACAACTAAAAAGGAGGCACAACGTCTGGTGGCCTCTTTGGATTTTGGAGGCAACATATTCCTCATTTGAGTGTGTTGGTGTGGCCTATGTATGAAGTGGCTCAGAAAGCTGCTAGTTTTGAGTGGGGCCCAGAACAACAGAAGGCTCTACAACAGGTTCAGGCTGTAATGCAGGCTTCTTTGCCACTTGGGCCATATGATCTGACTGATCCAATGGTGCTTGAAGTGTCTGTAGTAGATAGAGATGCTGTTTGGAGTCTTTGGCAGGTCCCTTTGGTGAATCACAATGCAGACCCTTGAGATTTTGGAGCAAAGCCTCACCATCCTCTTCAGATAACTACTCTCTTTTTGCTTGTCCTGGGCTTTAGTAGAGACTGAACACCTAACCATGGGCCACCAAGTCACCATGAGGCCTGAGCTGCCCATCATGAACTGGGTGTTGTCTGACCCACAGAGTCATAAAGTTAGTTGTGCACAGCAGCACTCTATCATTAAATGGAAGTGGTATATCTAGATTGGACTTGAGCAGGACCTGAAGGCACAAGTAAGTTGCATGATGTTTTGGTTATCTAGTACCACAGTGACAGGAATATACCACAAATGTTGTTGTTGTTGTTATGTGCTGTCGAGTCAGACCTGACTCATAGCGACCCCTCCTTGGGTTTCTGAGGCAGTATTACTATGGAAGTCGATTGCCCAACCTTCCTTCCGAGGAGTGGCTGGTGGGTTTGAACCACCAGCCTTCTGGTTAGCAGTCAGATGCCTTAGGCACTACGCTACCAGAGCTCCTATACCACAAATGGAATGGCCTTAACAAACAGAAGTTTATTCTTATATTTTGGAGGCTTTAAGTCCAAGTTCAAAGTGCCAGCCTCTAGGGGCTGGGTGAAAGCCCCCTCAACCTTGAGATTCAGCTCTACCTCCTGCTTCTGGCCTACTGGAGCTATAGGCTTTTATTCACTCAGACATCTGCTGGCTGCTGAGGCCAAAATTCCTTATACATTTGCCTCACTAGATAGCAATGTAATTTTCATTTCAATTTATTTAAGTTGTGTATTTTAGTGCATTCTGGTTGACAGTGATGAAAATTTCATAATATCTCTGTCAGTAAGAAAAAGTGCACTTAAATTGAACTTCATGAATATCAAGTTTATACTAAGTCACATATACACAATACGGAAGCACCCACCTGCATTCTCTGATTGCCTTAAGAAAGTGTAGTTCCTGCCATTTAGTTACATGAAGTCAAAACCAACTTGCACATTATTCTACTAGACTTGTTTTTTAACGATTCCAAAGTTGCCTTAGCAAACACTTCATTAGAATGCAATGTGCAATTCAGTTCCCTTTAGGAAAATGTGTATTAAAACCATTTTGGTCATTATTGATGAGAAAGTTCCTCATATATTTGTCAGGAAGGAAAGTGTTGCAGTTTTTAAATTTAACTTCATTTATATAAGTTATCTACTAAACTCTGGACATACCCATTGTTTTACAGAGTAGAGAAATATTCACCTGCATTGTGATTGAATTAACAAAGTGCTGTTCCTGCCATTCAGATACATGAAGTGAAAAGAGATTTGCATATTACCGAAATACACTTGTTTGTTATGGAATCCAAAGTTCCCTATATAAACACTTATTTAAAGGCCGATGTGCAATTCTGTTCCCTTTAGGGAAAATGTGTATTTAATTGCATTTTGGCTGGCATTGATAAGAAAGTTTGTAACATATTTTTCAGGAAGAAAAAAGTTGCAGTTCTTAAATTTATCCTCAGGAATATAAGTTTCCTACCAAGTTATGTACATAACCATTGATTTAAACAATAGGGAAATATCCCCATGCTTTATCTGATTGATTTTTCAAAGGGCTGTTCTGCCTTTCAAGTACATGAAGTGGAAAGAGATTTGCAAGTTATTGAAATACACCTTGTTTTTCAATGGTGCCAAAGTTCTCTATACATCTGCTTAATTAGAAAGCATTATGCAATTCAGTCCACTTTAGGTATATTGTGTATGGCAGTGCATTTTGGTTGTCAGTGAAGGAAAGTTCCACATATCTTTGTCAGTAAGGAAAAATTGCACTTCTTAAATTTAATTTCATGAATAGAAGTTTCCTACAAAGTTATGCACATTCCCATTGTTTTACACAGTAGAGAAATATCCTCATGCATTCTCTGAGTGAGTTAACAAAGTGTTGTTACTGCCATTCAGGTACATAAAGTGAAAAGAGATTTGGACATTATTGAAATACACCTTTATTTTTCAGGATACCAAAGTTCCTTATACATTTGTTTCATTAGAGAGCAACAAAAGCTTCAGCTCAATTCATTTAAATTGTGTCTTTTAGTGCATTCTGATTGTCAGTGAAAAAAAGTTCCTAATAACTCTGTTAGTAAAGAAAAATCACACTTCTTAAATTTAACTTCATGAATATCAAGTTTATATTAAGTTATGTACAAGCACATTGGTTTACACAGAGGAATACCCACCTGCATTCTCTGATTGCCTTAACAAAGTGTAGTTACTGACATTGAATTACATGAGGTCAAAACCAATCTGCATATTATTGCAATACACTTTTTTTTAAAATGATTCCAAAATTGCCTGCACAAATGCTTCATTAGAATGCAAGGAGAGATTCAGTTCCCTTTAGTCAAAACAGATATTTCAGTGCATTTGCATTGTCAGTAATTAGAAAGTTCCTCATATCTTTGTCATTAAGGAAAAAGTTGCACTTCTTAAATTTAAATTCATGTATATCAGTTTTATACCAAGTTATGTACATACCCACTGATTTAAACAGTAGAGAAATTCCACATGCATTCTCTGTTTGAGTCAAGAAAGTGCTGTTACTGCTGTTCATGTATTGAAGTGAAAAGAGATTTGTACTTTACTGAAATACACTTGTTTATTAAGGACTCTGAATTTCCCCCTATAAATGCTTAAGTAGAAAGCAATGTGCAATTCACTTCACTTTAGGAAAATGTGTATTTTAGTGCATTTTGCTTCCCATTGATGAGAAAGATCCACATATATTTGTCAGGAAGGAAAAATGTGCACTTCTTAAATTTAACTTCATGAATGTAAGTTTTCCACCAAGTTATGTACATAACCACTGATTTACACAGTAGAGAAATGTCCTCATGCATTCTCTGATTGAGTTAACAAAGTGCTGCTAACACCCATTCGGGTAAATGAAGTGGAAAAGAGATTTGCACATTAATGAAATACACTTGTTTATTAAAATTTCCAAAGTTCCCTATACAAACACTTAATTAGAGAGCAATGTGTAATTCTGTTCCCTTTCGGGAAAATGTGTATTTAAGTGCAGTTTAGCTGTCATTGATGAGAAAGTTCCTCATACATTTGCCAGAAAGGAAAAAGTTGCAGTTCTTAAATTTATCTTCATGGATATAAGTTTTCTACCAAGTTGTGAACCTATCCACTGATATACACAGTAGAGAAATAGTCTCATCCACTCTCTGATTGAGTTCACAAAGTGCTGTTACTGCCATTCAGGTACATGGAATGAAAAGAGATTTACATATTACTGAAATACACTTGTTTATTAAGGATTCCAAAGTTACCTATATAAATGCTTAATTAGAGGGCAGTGTGCAATTCTTTTCCCTCTAGGGAAAATGTGTATTTAAGTGCATTTTGGTTGTCATTGATGACAAAGTTCCTCATATATTTGTCAGGAAAGGAAAAGTTGTACTTCCTAAGTTTAACTTCCTGTGTATAAGTTTTCTACCAAGTTATGTACATACCCACTGATTTAAACAGTAGAGAAGTATCCACATGCTTTCTCTGATTGAGTTAACGAAGTTCTGTTACTGACATTGATGTCCATGAATTTGTAAGTTATTGAAATACAACTTGTTTTTCAATGGTTCCAAAGTTCTCTATTTGTTGTTTGTTGTTATGTGCCGTCAAGTTGGCACTTTGTTACCCAGAGAAAGCATGGGGATATTTCTCTACTGTGTAAATAAATGGGAGTGTACATAACTTGGTAGAAAGCTGATGTTCATGAAATTAAATTTAAGAAGTGCATTTTTTTTCCTACTGAAAAAGATATGTGGAACTTTCTCTTCACTGACAACCAAAATGCACAATATACCTAAAGTGAACTGAGTTGCATATTGCATTCTAATTAAGTTCTCTATACTTCCACTTAATTAGAATGCAATATGCAACTCAGTTCACTTTAGGTATATTGTGCACTTTAGTGCATTTTGGTTGTCAGTGAAGAGAAAGTTCCACATATCTTTTTCAGTAGGAAAAAATTGCACTTCTTAAATTTAATTTCATGGACAAAAAGCATTGTCACCACTCATAGGAATGGCTGCCAAACATCCTCTCCTCCTAGGCAGACTGCAAAGGCCATGAGTTGTACCCAAAGCCAAGTCAAGCAAGAAAAGGGCCTCTCCAGGAAACACATCTGATCCACTTTCCCTTCGGGGTGGATGGCAAATCACACTTGAAATGAAGTGTTCCTGTGGGCAATTAGAGCATCATCTATGGACTGTGAATGAGATTTCTGGACAACCCATGTACTGTGGCTCTCCCTATGAAGGTCTACATCTAAGTCTTTTGCAGGAGAGAGGAGAACTTATTCTCCTTATAGGGGAATGCTGGCAATGGGCATGTGAAGGAAGATCTGAAGAGCCTTTGTCAGGAAGAACTGGAGGTTTGGATTCAGTCTTGGGAAGTAGGACAGAGAGGTTGGCCCTTTGTGGCTGAGGTGAGGAGGAAAGAAGGGAGTAACTGGGGGACTTTTCTTGTCTTGGTGGGCGGGACTCAGGCAGGCCTAAGGCTAAGCTGAGAAGCTGGTAAAGGCAGGAATGGTCTTGAAGGCATAGAGACCTACACAGTGGGCTTTAAATTTAAAAAGATGGAGGCTGGGGGTGGAGCAGCGGTTTGTGTGGAAGGGGGCAAGAAAGGAACCTTTGCACTGCTCAGGGGCACTGGCTATGGCAGAGAGTCCTCCTCTCCAGACGAAAGTGGTGGATGTTGGTTTGTCAGTGTTGTTGTTGCATTAAAAAAAAAAAAAAATTATTGTTATTTTGATGTAAGTTTACAGAGCAAATTCATCTTCCATACAGTAGTTCATGTACACTTTGTCTCATGACATTGACTGTAATCTCCCACAAGGCAACAATTCTTCTCCCACTTACTCCCTGTGGCCACCTCTTCCTGAGTCCTTCACTTCCATACACTCCTGCCCCCTGAGCTGTTTCCTTGTGCATACACAGGCCTTCTTTCTTCCATTATTGATCTCTCCAAAGAGTGTATCTACCTAAGGTAAATGTTCAGCATGTATGCCTGTCTTTTGTTTGGCTGGAAGCCACAGGAATGCAGTCAATTCCAAACCTGAAGGGCAGCTAGGGGCCAAAGTCTCAGGGGTTCCAAAGGGCTCTATCAGAGCAGCAAACCTAGTCGTTTTTTTGTGTGATTTTGAGTTTTTTTCCACATTGTTCTCCCACTCTATCCAGGATCTCCTACATCAATTCTCTTCCAGGTGGTTGACAGTAGTAGCTGGGCACCATCTAGTTCTTCTGGCCTCATAGGCATATAGGCTGAGGATCATGTGGTATACTAGTCCCTTGGACTAATTGCTTCCATGCATCTTTTGGTTTTCTTCATTCTTCTTTGCTCTGGACAAGGAGAGACCCAACACTGCATGTAGATGGTTGCTTGCAAGGTTTTAAGATCCCAATAGCTACTTGGCTAAGTAGAATGTGGAACAGTGTTTTTGTGTAGTATGTTATGCCAATTGAACTTGATGTCCACTGTGACCAGAGTCCCGAGCCCACAGGTCCAACTACTTGCTCCCTCTGGGTAACTGGTTGTGGCCAAGAAGTGACTACAGCTTTGTCCCTTGTCAGTTCTACTATATACCTGGAAATTCTTACAGAACATACATATACACTTGTGGAAACATTGTCTGCCAACCCTATACATGATCATGGGTACACTCTCCCTGCATAGACATACCTAATCATTCAGGCTGTCCACCCATCTCTCCAACATAGATCAATGTTTGCCTTCACTGACAACGCAGTCCTGTATGTGCAGAAGGGTTCACCTTTGTCATCTGTACCTTCCATGCACCTCTCTATGTCTTTCTCTTCCTCAATGCCACCATGTTGATCACTCACATTTGGTACATTGCCTTTCCCTTTATCCAGATCGATACTTGTCTCTACCTATGTAACAGTGTTCCCTCCCCTCCCTTCCCACCAATGGTAACTAACAAAGAAAATTTCCTTCCATAAATAAAACTTCACTTGACTTTTTACAATAACAGACTAATATAATATTTGTCCTTCTGTGATTGACATATTTCACTCACCATAATGTCCTCCAAGTTCTTTCATGTTATGCAGGGTTTTGCAGATTCTATGTTATTCTTTAGGATTGCATAGTATTCCACTGTGTGTATGAACCACAGTTTGGTTATCCATTCATCAGTTGATGGACACCTAGGTTGTTTCCATCTTTTGGCTATTCTAAATAGTGCTATGATGAACGTGGGTGTGCATATATATGTTCTTGTCCTGGCTCTCACTTCTTTAGGATATATATCTAGTAATGGAATTCCTGAATCAAATGGTATTTCTAATCCCAACTTTTTAAGGAATTGCCATAGTGCTTTCCACAGAGGTTGTACCATTTTACACTCCCATCGGCAGTGTATAAGAGTACCAATCTCTCTACATCTTTGCCAGCATTTCTTATTTTCTGTCTTGTTGAACTTTGCTACTAGTACTGGCGCAAGTTGGTACCCCATGGTTGTTTTGATTTGTATATCTCTAATGGCTAATGAGGAGCTCTGGTAGCATAGTGGCTAAAGCACTTGACTGCTAACCAGAAGGCTGG
>NW_006922465.1:206760-209560 GCF_000298275.1 Orycteropus afer afer
TAGTCTTTTGCAGTTTTCTTTGTACAGATCTTTTGTGTTCCTGGTAAGATTTATTCCCAAGTATTTTATTCTCAAGGCTGGAATTTTTTCTTTAGGTCTTTCAGCTTCAGAAATGCTCATCATGTTCTTCCCTTTTGGTTTTCTAATTCCAGTTCTTTGCATAGTTCATTATAGTACTTGGTCTTCTTGGGTTACCCTTTGAAATCTTCTGTTCAGCTCCTTTATCTTGTCATTTCATCCATTCGCTTTAGCTACTTTCTGTTCAAAAGGAAGTTTCAATTTCTTCTGATATCCATTTTGTTTTTGCTTCCCTTTCTATCTTCCTAATGATTTTTTGCTTTCTTCACATATAATGTTCTAGATGTCATCCCACATCTTTGGTCACTGGTGTTCAATGTATCAAATCTATTCTTGAGATGCTATTTAAATCCAAGAAGGATATAATCATGGTCGTATTTTGGCTCTTGTGGACTTGTTTTCACGTCCTTCAGCTTCAACTTATATTTGCATATGAGTAACTGATGGTCTGTTCCACACTCAGCTCTTCACCTTGTTCTAAGTCATTATATTGACCTTCTGCATTGCCTCTTTCCACAGATGTAGTCTATTTGATTCCCATGTATTCAATCTGGTGAGGTCCATATGTACAGTTGCTGTTTGTGTTGTTGCAATGAATTCTTGCAAAACCCTCTTATGCGACCTCTGATGTCATTTCTTTCACCAACACCATGTTTTTCAACTACCAGTGTTGCCTCCTTGTTTTCAACTTTTGCATTACAATCACCAGTAATTATCAGTGCATCTTGATTTGGCTAATTTCAGACTGCAGAAGCTAGTAAAATCTTCAATTTCTTCATCTTTGTCTTTCATGGTTGCTTAGTAAATTTGAATAATAGTAATATTAAGTTCTTTTCCTTGTAGACATATAGATATTACCCAACCACTCACAGCATTGTACTTCAGGATAGATCATTAAATGTTCTTTTTGATGATGAATGTGACACCATTCCTCTTCAATATGTCATTCCTAGCATAACAGACTGCTAAAAAGGCAAGGAAGGCCACATGTTCTGACCTCTAATCCCACAAGAGGAATACAGAATCACCCAAGGCCTATTCCTGCAAGGCCAGACATGCTGCTTCCCTCCAGCCTTTTCTCCAACCATTCCTCCCAAAGCACCCACCCCTTCTGGGTTTGATAATTCACTGCAGTGGCCACACAGAACTCACAGATTATGGGGTTTATTAGGAAAGCACCAGGCTATAATTCAAGTTCAGGAGAAACGTTCAGTCTCTCTCCCAGCCCACTGTCTGTGGCCAAGTCTCTCACAGTCTCTCCCCCAGCAGTGCATGTCCCTCAGTGTCTTACTCAGCAATGCGTGTCTCTTGTGTCTCTTTCCCAGCAGCACATGTCTCTTTCAGGAGTGCGTGTCTCTTTCAGCAGCACGTCTTCCTCAACCAGCAGGCAGAAAGAGTTATGCCTCTAGGAGGCCTCTTCTTGAGTCAGGCAGAGTGGCCAAACTAGCCAATCATAGCATCAGAACTCTAAGCACCCGAGAGACAGTGGGAACCTCCCAGAACATTGTTTTGTGCCACTCCCAAAAGAAATATTCCAGGTGGACAACTTTAGCAATCAGCAGCTCCTCAGCTGCTCATAGCAAATCCCACCTTGGAGTTTACAAAGACTTATGGGTAGAAAAGTCACACTAAGTAATTTACTACACTGCATAGACCATATGACTATCTGATTCAAAATGGCCAATACTAGTCCATTAAAGCTCACTAACATCTGGGATATCCATCTTTATGCATTGTATTTCATTTCTGACACTTTCCAATTTTCCTAGATTCATACTTCATAATTCCATGTTCCAATTATTAATGGATGTTTGCATCTGTTTCTTCTTCACCAAATGGAGGTCCTGAAGCTTTTTTCCATCCATATCATGAAGGTCAGTTGTTTTATACAAAACAAATGGCCAGAATTATTCTCAAAGAGGAGAGACTGAAAGCATTCGCCTTATGAACAGGTATTGGACAAGGATGCCCCTTTATCACCACTCCTATTAAATATTATATAGGAAGTCCTAGCCAGACCAATAAGGCAAGAACAAGAAATAAAAGGCATCCACATTGACAGAGAAGTAAAACTATCTCTATTTGTAGATTATATGATCGAAGGGATTAGGTAAGGAGAGGCAACTAAGGCCCGCCCAGAGTAGCAGGCTGGAAGAGCAGGAGAAAGGGGATAAAAAGCCAGGAACCTGGACAGAAGAGCACTCAGCCCCAGGGTTACAGGTGAGGAGAGACAACTCAGGGACACCTGAAGTAGCAAGCAGGAAGAGCAGGAGAAAGGGGATAAAAAGGCAGGAACTCAGACAGAAGAGCTGTCAGCCCCAGGGTTACAGGTGAGGAGAGACAACTCAGGGACACCTGAAGTAGCAATCAGGAAGAGCAGGAGAAAGGGGATTAAAAGCCAGGAAGTCAGAGAGAAGAGCAGTCAGCCGAAGGGATTAGGTGAGAAGAGGAAACTCAGGCCTGCCCAGAGTAGCAGGCTGGAAGAGCAGGCGATAGGGGATAAAAGCCAGGAACCAGGAGAAAAGAGCAGTCAGCCCCAGGGTTACATGTGAGGAGAGACAACTCAGTGATGCCCAAAGTAGCCAGTGGGAAGAGCAGGAGAAAGGGACTAAAAGCCAGGAAGCCTGAGAGAAGAGCAATCAGCCAAAGGGATTAGTTGAGGAGAGGAAACTCAGGCCCGCCCAAAGCAGCAGGACCGGAGAGCAGGAGAAAGGGGATAAAA
>NW_006922465.1:209970-211194 GCF_000298275.1 Orycteropus afer afer
CCACTCCTCGGAAGGAAGGTTGGGCAATCCTACTTCTGTAGTGATACTGCCTCAGAAACCCAAGGAGGGGTCGCTATGAGTCAGGGCCGACTCGAGGGCACATAATAACAACAACACATGGCTAATGATTGTGAACATTTTTTCATGTGTTTTTCGTTTGCCTGAATATCCTCTTTAGTGTAGTGTGTATTCATGTCTTCTGCCCTTTTTGAAACTGGATTATTTCTCTTTTTGTTGTTGAGGTGTTGGAGTTTTCTATAAATTCTAGAGATAAGTCTCTTGTCAGATATGTCATTGCCAAATATTTTTTTCCAAATCTGTAGGTCTCTTTTAACTCTTTGGTAGAATTCTCCAGTGAAACCACCTGGGCCAGGACTTTTTTCAGTTGGTAATTTTTTGATGACCTGTTCAATTTCTTCTTTTGTGATGAACCTGTTCAACTTTTCCACATCAGTCTGTGTTAGTTTAGATAAGTACTGTGTTTCTAGAAATCTTTTCATTTCTTCCAGATTTTCAAATTTGTTGGAGTACAGTTTTTCACAGTATCCTGATATTAATCTTTTTATTTCAGTTGGTTCTGTTGGGATGTCACCCATTTTTTTCTTATTCATGTTATTTGTATTCTCTCCCTATTTTCCTTTGTTAAATTTGCCAGTGGTTTGTCAATTTTATTGATCTTTTCAAAAAACGAACTTCTGGTCTTATTGATTTTTTCTGTTGCCTTCCTATTTTTTGTTTCATTGATTTCTGCTTGATCTTGATTATTTCCTTTCTTCTGGTGACTGTAGGCTTTTCTTGCTGTTCTTTTTCTGCTTTTTCTCCAAACATCTTTGAAGATGTTGGTTTAAAGTGTTCATTTTAGCTCTTTCTTCTTTTTTGATGTGTACAGTTATTGCTATAAATTGGCCTCTAATCACTGCTTTTGCTGTGTCCCAAAGATTTTGGAATGTTTTGTTTTCATTCTCATTTGATTCAAGGAATTTTTTTAATTTCAATTTTTATTTCATCTCTTACCCAGTCTTTCTCAAGGAGGGTGTTGTTCCATTTCCATGTGTTTACTCTTTTCCTGTTGATCTTGCTATTGTTGATTTCTAATTTGATAGCATTATGATCTGAGAAGATGCTTTGCAGTATTTCAGTGTTTTTAAATTTATGAAGGCTTGCTTTATGGCCTAACATATGGTCTATCATGGAAAATGTTCCATGTGCACTGGAAAAGAATGT
>NW_006922465.1:213054-216720 GCF_000298275.1 Orycteropus afer afer
AGACGGGGAGGCCTTCAACGAGATGGATTGACATTGTGGCTGCAATGATGGGCTCAAGTATAGCAGGGATTGTGTGGCTGGTGCGGGATCGGGCAGTGTTTTGTTCTGCTGTGCATGGGGTCGCTATGCGTCGGAAACGACTCGACGACACTTAACAACAACAACAACAATGATCTTATACATAGAAAATCCCAAAGACTTAATAAGAAAATTACTGGAAGGAATTGAAAGTTTTGGCAAAGTGGCAGGGTACAAGATCAACATACAAAAATCAGTTGGATTCTTTTATGCTAATGAAGAGAACTCTGAAAAGGAAATCAAGAAAGTAATACTATTTATAATAACCACACAAAAGATGAGGTACTTAGGAATAAAACTAACCGGAGACACATAAGACCTATACAAAGAAAACTATAAAACACTACTACAAGAAATAAAAATAAACCTACATAAATGGGGGAGTATACCATTTAACACTATGAAAATGGCAATACTACTCAAAGCAATCTGCAGATATAATACAATCCTAATCCAGATTCCATCATATTTCCTTAAAGAGATGGAAAAAGTAACCAACTTTATATGGAAAGACAAGACCCTAGGTAAACAAGGCACTACTGAAGAAGAAGAAAGTAGGAGGCCTCACATTCCCCAGTCTCAAAACCTAGTACACAACCCTGGTAATGAAAACAACATGGTACTGGTACAACTGTAGATACATAGGCCAATAGAAAAGAATTTAAATCCTAGAAGTAAATCCATACACCTATTGTGATATTTATGTTTGTGGGTCAGCTTGGCTGGGTCTGGTTGAGCGGCTGGGCAGCTGCTGGTAGTATTCCCCATGATGAGACTGGCAATCAACTCAGAGGATCTACCACAAGTAACTGAGTAGCGGCCTTTGTGTATGTGATCTGCCTCTTGTATATAAGCAGGAGTTTTGGGAATGGTGTCTAGCCTATGGCATGCTTGGACCCTGCATGTGGCCGTGTCATTGCTCAGCAGCCTGCTATGCTCTGCCGACCTTGGAACATAAAATGGACTTAAGTTAATGGCCTTCTATGTGGTTTGGTAACATTGGGACTGTGCCTTTTTACTTGTCAACCTTGGGGCTTCTCAGCCTCAGCAGCCAGCAGCTGTCTGAGTGAAGAAATGCTTCTAGCTCCAGTGGGCCGGGAGCAGGAGGCAGAGCTGGACCCCAAAGTTGAGGGGATTTCACCCAGCCCCTAGAGTCTGGCACTTGAACTTGGACTTAAAGCCTCCAAATTGTGAGAATAAAGTCCTGTTTGTTAAGGCCATCCCATTTGTGGTATATTTCTTGTCAGAGCAGTACTAGGTAACCAGAACACCTATGGACAGGTGATCTTTGACAATGGGCCAAAACTCATTAAATGGCGAAGAGATAGTCTCTTTAATAATTGGTGTTGCCAAAATGGACACCCATTTGTAGACAAAGGAAACAGAAACCATAGCACATACTTGAAGGGTATGATAGTTGGAGCTGTGTGTCAACTTGGCTGGACCACAATTCTGTGTGGTTTAAGCAATTGTGATGTGGGTTATTCCCATGATGGGATCAGATGTATATGTTTGGGCAGCCAATCCATTGAAAGAGATTTCCCTAGGAATGTGGCTGCTTCCAAAATATTTATGGACATCCTGGGAAAACAGACACTTTTCTGTGAATTGGGATCTTGTTGTGCTGCCTATGACTGTCTGTGAGTGAACAATCCACCATTCAGCCTGGAGACCTTGGATTTGTCATTTGTTGGAGTCAACAGCCAGTATCCTGCCTGCCAACCTTGAGCTTGTCAGCCCCTGCAGCTGCATGAGTTGGGAAAAGCCTCCAGCTTGATGTTTGATCCAAGAACTCGGGACTTGCCAGCTTCTGTAAGTGCATGAGCCATTTACCTAAGATAAATTTCTCTTTCTCTGTATTCATATATAAGCTTTACTGGTTTTGCTTCTCTAGAGAACCCAGTCTAACACAAAGGTCTTGTGAATTTGAATCAATGACTTTTTGGTTAGCAGCTCAGTTCTTTATTCACAGTGCCACCACAGCTCCTCCATATCTCACACAATATACAAAAATGAACTCCAGTTGGATCAAAGACCTGAGTGTAAAACCTAAATCCATAAAGACCACCAAACAGAAAATAGGGACAAATTTAGGGCCTCTAAATCATGGCATAAATATACTATCAAACATAAAATGTATGAATACCAGAAGACAAAATAGATGGACCTCCTAAAAATGAGGCACTTATTCTCATAAAAAATTTCACCAGAAGATTAAAAAGAGAACCCACAGAGTGGGGGGAAAATTTTATAATGACATATCAGACAAGCAGCAAATCTCTAAAATCTATAGAAAAATTCAAAACCTTAACAACAAAAAGACAATCCAACTAAAAAATGGGAAGAGGACATAAACAGACATTTGATCAAAGATATTAAGGCAGCTAAAAAAAAAAAAAAAAATGAAGACATGCTCATGATCGTTAGCCATTAGAAAGATGCAAATCAAAATGACAATAAAATACCACCTCAACCCACCACTAATACTAAAGTTCAGAAAAACAAATAATGCTGGCTAAGATTTGGAGAGACCAGAAAATTCATACACTCTTGGTGGGACTGTAAAATGGTCAAACCACTATGGAAAATGGTATAGGGCTTCCTTAAAAATCTGGAACTAGAAATACCATATGATCTAACAATTCCACTACTATGTATATATCCTAGAGAAATAAGACCTGAGACATGAATATATATATATGCACACCCATGTTCATTGCTGCATTTTTCACAGTAGCAAAGAGATAGAAACAACCTAAGTGCCCATGAACAGACAAATGGATAAACAAACTATGGTAATACACACAATGGAATATTATGCAACATTAAAGAACAATGATAAACCTGTAAGACATCTCATAGATCAACTTACAGGACATAATGCTAAGTGAAATTAATCAAACACAAAAGAACAAATATTCTGTAAGACAATTATTGTAAAAAGTCAAGAAAAGGAGACTTCTGCTAAGATGATGGAATAGGCATACAAGCTACAGAGACGGTCTTCAACAAAGAAAAGAGAAACCAATTGGCACAGATAGAAAAGATAATCCTGGAGCCCTGATCTTTGAAAGTAAGTGTACAGAAGTGGATTAGGCACCAACTAGTAGAAGAACCTAAATGAAAACAGTGAGAAAGGAGATGAAAGGAGCTGCAGACTGTCAGCTGCTCTGACAGCACCAACAGCCTGAACATTTTCAAGTGGTGTTGGGACCTAAGAATTGATTTAAAGATCAGCCTTCATTGCAAAGGGCTGCAGGGACAACTGTGCAGGTGGCCAATAACTAGGAAGGAAAACAGCAAAGATGGAGACAAACTGAGCTGTGGACTTTCAGCTGTCCAGAGAGCACAGCCATTTTGATTTGCTTAAAAGTGGCAGCCATTTTGGATGTTTAAAGTGACCAAAGGTGCAGCCATTTTGAATATCTGCAATAGGTGGCCGATTTGGATATTTAAAGTGACAGCATGGAGAGTTCTGGCAAGATGGTGGACTAGGCAGAAGGACTGCACAGACCCTCTTCAACAAAGAAAAGGGAAACCAATTAACACAGACACAGAAGATAATCTTGGACCCCTGAGCCTTGAAGG
>NW_006922465.1:220892-221749 GCF_000298275.1 Orycteropus afer afer
AAAATGAAAATCTTGGGCAAATCATTCCAACATACAATACCAATTAAATATAAACACAAAAAGATCACAATGTCTTGGAGACAATAGAGCATCACAGTCCACACAAAGAAGCAAGATAAAGCAGGAGAACCAAGGGACCAGGATACAGAAGCGGAACACATCCCTGGGGAAGAAGTAGCATTGGAACTTCCAGATAAGGGATTCAAATGAATTCTATTAAACACCTTCAGTGGATTGAGAGACAGATCAAGGAAAACACAGACAAAATGAAGGAAAACATAGAGAAAACCCTAGAACAATTTCAAAAGACAAAACAAGAACAAAATGACAAAATAGATGAAAAATTAGAAATGGTTCAAAATCTACAGATAGAAGTCCAGAAGATTAATACTAAATTTTCAAAAATATATAACACATTGAATGGGCAAAGGAATGGAATTGAATCAATGGAAGACAGAATTAGTGAGATTGAAGAGAAATATCTCAATACATCTTTGAAAAGGAGTCAATCAGGAAAAAGATCAAAATGAAGAAACTCTAAAGTTCATGGGGGATACCATCAAATGGAATAACCTATCTATAATCAGAATATCAGGACAGGAAGAGATAAATAAAACTACAGAGAACATTTTCAAAGATTTGTTGGAAGAAAATTTTCCTGGTATGATGAAAGATGAGAATATATCCATTCAAGGAGTCCAACAAACCCCAAACAGGATATATCCCAAAGGAAATTACCAAGACATATCATCATCAAACTCACCAAAACCAAAGACAAAGAAAGAATCTTGAAAGCAGCACAGGAAAAATGAAAAGTTACCTACAAGGACAACCAATAAGACTAATCTCAGATTTCT
>NW_006922465.1:222934-225272 GCF_000298275.1 Orycteropus afer afer
CGTAGTGATACTGCCTCGGAAACCCAAGGAGGGGTCGCTATGAGTCGGGGCCGACTCGACGGCACATAACAACAACAACAACAATGAAGAATTAAACTCCAACAAATTTGAAAATCTAGAAGAAATGGATAGATACCTAGAAACAGACTACTTACCGAAACTAACACATACTGAGGTGGAAAATTTAAATAGAACCATAAAAAAAGAAGAAATTGAACAGGTCATAAAAAATCCCCCCCCCCCAAAAAAAAAAGGGACTGGCCCAAACGGTTAACTGGTGAATTCTACTGACCATTCAGAGAACTGACACCAATCCTACTCAAACTATTCCAGAACATAGAAAAGGATGGAATCTTCCCAAATTCATTTTATGAAGCAAGAGTAACCTTGATACCAAAACCAGGCAAAGACATCACCAAGAAGGAAAACTACAGACCAATATCCTTCATGAATTTAGATTAAAAAATCTTCAACAAAATACCAGCCAATAGATTCCAACAACATATCCAAAAAATAATACATTATGACCAAGTGGGGTTCATACCAGGTATGCAAGGATGATTCAACATTAGAAAAACAATAATGTCATCTGGGAACCAAATAAAACAAAAAAGAACCATGTGATCATATCAATCGATGCAGAAAAGACATTTGATAAAATCTAACACCCATTCCTGATCAAACTCTCAGCAAAATAGGAATAGAATGGAAATTCCTCACCATACAAAAGGGTATATATGCAAAACCAACAGTCAAAATTATTCTCAATGGAGAGAGACATAAACCATTCCCCTTGTGGACAGGAACCTGATAAGGATGCCCTCTATCACCACTTCTATCCAACATTGTATTGGAAGTCCTTGCCAGGGAAATAGGTAAAAAAGGGAAAACAAAGACATCCAAATTGGTAAAGAAGAAGTAAAACTACCCCTATTTGCTGATGATATGGCCCTATACATAGAAAATCCAAGAGACCCAGCAAAAAAACTTCTGCACCTAATTGAGAGATTTAGCAGAGTGGCAGGTTACATGATCAACATACAGAAATCAGTTGGATTCCCTACACCAGCTAAGAGATTGCTGAAAAGGAATTAAGGAAATCAATACTTTGTTAGACTAGGTTCTCTAGAGAAACAAAACCAGTAAAGCTAATATAGAGAGAGGAAGAGAAATTTATCTTAGGAAAATGGCTTACACACTTATAGAAGCTGGCAAGTACCAAGTCCTTGGATCAAGTGTCAAGCTGGAGGCTTTTCCCAACTCATGCAGCTGCAGGGGATGAGGATCTCAAGGTTGGCAGGCTGTTGACTCCAAAGAATGATGAGTCCAAGATCTCCAAGCTGAATGGTACATTGTTTGCTCACAGAAAGTTGGAGGCAGCACAACAGAATCTTGATCTACAGAAGTGTCTCTTTTCCCAGGATGTCCATAAATATACTGGAAGCAGGCCACACCCCTAGGGAAACTCTCTTTCAATGGATTGGCTGTTCAAAACATGCACATTTGATACCATCATTTGAACAACCCACATCGCAATTGCTTAAACCACACAAAATTGTGGTCCAGACAAGTTGACACAGCTCCAACTATCAGAGTCCACCCCTTGTCAACTCGGCAGTTGTACACATCTTCTTAACCATATATAATCTCTAAATAAGGACAATTATAAAGTCATATTTGCACCTAACATGATATGCTAACACACTTACAACCAAAATGCTTTAACCTTATTTACATTTCACAGTTCGTAACAGAAGGAAACAAAAATATTTCATGCACATATACAATGAAGAAATATAACAATCATAGTCCTCATTTCTGCAACTGGTCACATGGTCATAGCTGATACTCAGAACTACCTTCTTCCACCACCCATTCTGTATTTTCCTTGCCCTCAGCAAGTGCCTCAGCTGGTCATGGTTTGCCTGGTGGGGTGACCCAAACCTTCATTCCTGAAGGGTCTGGGCCATTAGCAGTCGTATCAGAATTGCCTTGCTGTAATTTTCCATTGACTTTAATCACAGGGCATGGTAGTACTAAGAGACGTCCTAAAGAATCTTCTGTATTCCAGACATATTCGTCTTTACCTCCATTATGTAAAGCCAACGCAATTTCCCCTTGGTAATCAGGATCTATCACACTAGATAGCATAGTAATGTCCTTCTTTCTCTGTTGATCCAGAGGCATGAGGAAGCCAAAATGGCCGGGTGGCATTCTTAATTTCCAGTTCAATGCAATCAGTATTGTGTCTCCAGGTGGGAGTGTTCCTCCCTTTGGGACTAAGATCTCCAGACCCGCAGAGCATAGTGTAGCAGGAACAGTAAGCAAAAATTTTTTG
>NW_006922465.1:225907-226487 GCF_000298275.1 Orycteropus afer afer
GCTGTTGGCAGATTGAGCACTCAGCAGTGGCAGTAGCCAAATCAGCCTTGGTAAGTGGGAGTCCATGTTGCTGTGCCCATGCATAACCTCCATCCTTGTCACCATGGCCACTTTGTTCCTGAGCCCATTGAGCAATAGCAGGAGTAGCTTGGGAAAAAGGATGGCTGGTTTCCACTGAACGTGCCATCCTATCCACCTGATTGTTAAAGTCCTCCTCTGCTGAGGTGAATTTTTTGGTGGGCATTCACATGAGACAAAAATACCTGTACTCCTTTGGCCCATTCAGAGAGATCTATCCACATGCCTCTTCCCCATATATCCTTATCACCAGTCTTCCAGTCATGCTCCTTCCAAATCCCAGACCATCCAGCTAAGCCGTTAGCCACAGCCCATGAATCTGTATATAATCGCACATCTGGCCATTTCTTTTTCCATGCAAAGTGAACAGCCATATGCACGGCCCGAAGTTCTGCCCATTGGGAGGATTTCCCTTCACCACTGTCCTTTAAGGAAGTCCCAGAAGGGGGCTGCAGTGCCACTGCTGTCCACTTTCGAGTGGTGCCTGCATATCGCACAGAAC
>NW_006922465.1:227722-228953 GCF_000298275.1 Orycteropus afer afer
TTCCCTTAGCCTCTGGATACCTTCTTCTACATTAAATCAAGTCAGGTCTGGTACTTCAACTTGACTTAAGGTAGGCCACCGCATAATCCATGCCTCAATAAACCAACCAATAAACTATTAGATCCTTTCCTAACCTCTTGAGCTGAGACATTGAATGAAGAATCCATACTTAGTGGACCTAAATCAATAAACTCAGACTGATCCAATCTTACATTCCTTGCACCATTATCCCACACCCTCAGTAGCCATTCCCACACATATTTTCCAGGTTTCTGTCTTTACATGTTGGCAAAATCAAGTAGGTCTTTTTGAGTATAGCGTATCACCTCCTCAGTCACAGTTTCTATTTCACCTCTTGGGGCTCTCTTAGACTTGACCTTTGTTATGGGCTGAACAGCCAGAATGGGTGCTTGAGGCAGTTCCTAAGAGCATTCAGGAATGTTTTCCATGGCCTCTGCCTGACACAATAACCCTGCAGGACCGGTTTGGCCAGTCCCCTCAAGATGAGGGGGAGGTAGTAATGGTTTTACAGTAATCTGTTCAGATGGGAGGGATTCAACAGAATTTACAGGCTCCATATCCTGACCTTCCTGATCATCTGTCCATATGTCCCCATTCCAGGTCACAGGATGCCATTTTTTTTCCAATCAATGGCCTCACTTTAACAGCAGACACCGTTCTGGGTTGGCAATTGAGCTGGCATTGTAAATCAGCCACTTTTACAATAAGACTCTGGATTTGGGTTTCAGCTATGTCATCCCTGGTAGTAGAAGCTATAAGGCTTTCTTTCAAAGCACAGCTGGAAGCACTGAGGTCATTCATGCGGCACTTAAGCTGAGACTCAGCAGCTTTGAGCCCATCTCACTCTTTCACCAATTTATCCAGTGTAAATAGGACCAATCAACCAGCTTCCCTATACTCCTCATTCTGACAAAATTGCAGAAAAGTATCAAATATCCGATCACCCACAGTGTCACTTCTCACAAGTACTTGATTTATTGGTGGTGCTATTTCACGTATTAATTTTGCCACCTCACGCCACAGATTAGTAGGGCTCTCTTTACTAGCAGACGCAGAGTCACTAGTATAATCAAAATTAATCAAACTGGAGAACCAATCTAGGAGCCCATCCTTATGATTTTATCTCTCTAGAACCACTCTCAGTACCAAGTGTGTTAGATTGGGTTCTCTAGAGAAACCCAAAAACCAGCAAAGCGTATATATATATATA
>NW_006922465.1:229298-241075 GCF_000298275.1 Orycteropus afer afer
AGAATGTCTCTCTTCCCAGGATGTCCCTGGATATCCTGGAAGCAGGCCACACCCCTAGAGAAACTCCCCTTGGGCAGATTGGCCACTCAGAACACAGTCATCCGATCCCATCATGGGAACAACCACACAGAACTGGGGTCCAGCCAAGTTGACACACAGCTCCAATTATCACAGGGAATAAACCTTACTAGGGACACAGATGTCGGGGCCGACTCGATGGCATATAACAACAACAGGGACACAGAAGACCTGTACAAAGAAAATTACAAAACACTATTTCAATAAACCATAAGAGATTTACATAAATGGAAGAACATACTGTGCTCATAGATAGGAAGATTTAACACTGTGAAAATGTCAATTCCATTCAATGCAATCCTAATCCAGATCCCATCAACATTCTTTAAGGATATGGAAAAAACAATCACTAATTTTATATGGAAAAAAAGAGACCTCAGATAAGCAAAGCACTACTGAAGAAGAAGAACAAAGTAGGAGGTCTTATGCTCCCAGATCTCAAAACCTACTATACAGCCACAGTAGTCAAAACAGCCTGGTATTGATACAATGACAGATATGTAGACCAGTGGAACAGAATTGAGAACCCAGAAATAGATTCATTGACCTATGGTCAGTTGATTTTTTACAAAGGGCTGAAATCCATTACATGGGGCAAAGATGGCCTCTTTAACAAATGGTGCTGGCAAAACTGAATATCCATTTGCAGAAAAATGAAACAAGATCTGTACCTCACACCATACATAAAAACTAACTCCAGATGGATCAAAGACTTAAATGTGAAACCTAAAACTAAAAAGTTCCTCAAGGAAAAAAATAGGGGTAAATATAGGGGCCCTGATTTATGGCATAAATAGACTGTCAAGCATAACCCAAAATGCACAAAAAGGAGAAGAGAAAATAGATAAATGGGACCTTGTAAAAATTACATTTTTATATGCTTCCAAAGACCTCCAAAAGAGTCAAAAGAGAACCTACAGATTGGGAAAAAGATATTCAACAATGATGTATCTGACAAGGGACTTATCTCTAAAATGTATAGAAAACTCAAACACCTCAACACCAAAAAGACAAATAACTCAATTAAAAAATGGGTAGAACTGATAAAGGGCTTATCTCCAAAATCTATAGAAAACTTCAATACCTCAACACCAAAAAGACAAATAAACCAATTCACAAATAGGCAAAAGACTTGAACCAACACTTCACTAAAGAAGATATACAGCTGGCCAACAAACACATGAGAAATTGCTCACAATCTTTAATCATTAGAGAGATGCAAATCAAAATAACAATGACATATCATCTCACCCCAGCAATAATAGCAAAGTTCAAATCAGAAAATAACAAATGCTGGCGAGGTTGCTGTGAGATTGGAACTCTTGTGCACTGCTGGTGGGATTGTAAAATCATACAACCATTGTGGCAAACAGTATGGCATTTCCTTAAAAAACTGGAAAAAGAAGTACCATTTGACCCAGCAATTCCATTACTAGGAATATATCCTAAAGAGGTGAGAGATACTGCACAAACAGACATATGTACACCTATTTTCATTGCAGCACAATTCACTATAGCAAAGAGATGGAAACAACCTAAATGCCCATTAACGGATGAGTGGATAACCAAATTATGGTACATGCACACAATGGAATACTATGCTACTTAAAGAACAATGAGAGATATGGGAATCATCTCACAACCTGGATGAACCTGGAGGACATTATGCTGAGTGAAATAAGTCAATCGCAGAAAGACAAGTACTGTGTGAGCCCGTTACTGTAAAAAGACAAAGAATGATTGGCTTGGGAAAGGGAATTCACTTAGTAGGTTACCGGGATGGGCAGGGAAGAGGAGGGATTAATTTTGGGCTAGTTGGGGCAACACCCATGTTCATTGCAGCCCTATTTATAAAAACCAAAGGATGGAAACAACCTTGGTGCCCTTCAACAGAAGAATGGATAACCAAACTATGGTACACATACATGATGGAATACTATGCAATACTAAAGAATAATGTAGAATCTGCAAAACAGCACATAACATGGATGAACTTGGAGGACATTATGCTGAGTGAAATGTCAATCACAGAAGGACAAATATTGTATCAGTTCATTATTGTAAAAAGTCAAGGAAAGGTTTTTACACAGAAGGAAACTTTCTTTCTCGGTTCCCAAGGGTGGGACCTGAGGGGAGGAAACACTGCAAAAATAAAAATTAAAACTTTTTTTAAAAAAATGGATGTGGTTATTCTATCACCAAGAGAAGTCAATTGTTAGCTTTTTTTTTATTTTACTCATATGTTTCTAAAAATATAATTTTACTGAATAAAACAAACAACAACAATAAATGTTTATTTTTAAACTTTTTGGTAAAAATAAACACAGCATACAGCATTACAGTTTCCATGTGTGCTACTCAGTCACAGAATTGGTTGCATTCTTCAAGATGTGCCAACTTTCTTAATGTCCTTTTCCAAATTATTTTACCATCATTACCACAATCACTGTCCCCCTAAGAGTCTCATCTAACATTTTGAGTTGCTGCTGTATAGGGTTGTTGAGTCAGAATCAACTTGATGGCATTGAGTATGGGTTGTCAATCTGATCACATATTGACACTACCTTTAAAGAGCATAATGTTCAAGGTAGATATTTTTCTCTGATTAAGCTAAACTAGTGTTTGTTTTAAAGATGACTTATGGGGATAGTTTTGATTTAAGGTTCAAAGATTTCCTCAGAGTAATAGTTTCAGGGGGTCATCTGGATTTCATGAGAATTTTACATTCTGTCCAACAATTTCCCCCCTTTTTTATTAGGATCCTATAGAATCTTTGGACAAAACATCCAGTAACAGTAGCCAGGTACCATATAGTTCTTCTGGTCTCATGTATTTTACTTTTTAAGTCTCTTCTGCACTCTCCATTCTTGCTCATTCCCTGAAGGGAAAAAATTGAAATGATTTTATTACTTTTTTTTTTAAGGGGGGGGAAAAAAGAGAGAGTAGATAGTACTGAATTAAACATTTCAAGAGTGGGGTTAGGATACCACCCCTCTTTCTACCCAAATTCAAGGCCTGCTTTATTTCTAGGTCCTTGTCACTTTGGGCCTTTTCCTCCTGTCCTCTCTTCCCCAGTGCTTACCTGTGTACAGAGAGAAGGCATTCATGTCTCTTCCTTCCATCATGGTTTACTCTCAACCCATTGGTGGTCATTAAGGTGGAGAGACACATAAACAGGACAAGCACCCCTTGCATATGACCACAAGGGAGAGATGGAGAAACATGATCCAGAGAGGTGCATTGGCATGGAAAGGGCATCACAGTATGGCATAAGAACCCCTTCCTTGCCATATACCAATATTTTAATCTATTGATTCTACTTCTATCCTTACTTACAAGAAAACTGAGGTCTGTGTGGTCATGATGCCTTTCCCTTGTGTGGGCTCCCCTAAATACTCACTACTAGCTGGACATCAAATCACTGTTTATATGAGAAAAATTCATTCAAAAAATATTAAAACATACAAACAAAAATCACTTCACTGCTGTCAAGTCAATTTCTATCCATAGTGACCCCTCCTTGGGTTTCCAAGGTGGTATCTCTACGGAAGTAGATTGCCCAGTCTTCCTTCCAAGGAGTGGCTGGTGGGTTAGAACTGTCAGCCTCCTGGTTAGCAGTCAAATGCCTTAGGCACTACACAACCAGAGCTTCCTCAAAGAATATATGCTTACTGTGATAGTTGGAGCTGTGTGTCAACTGGGCTGGACCACAATTCTGTGTGGTTTAAGCTGTTGTGAAGTGGTTATTTCCATGATGGGATCAGATGATTATGTTTTGAGTAGGGAGTTTCCATAGGGGTGTGGCCTGCTTCCAGCATACTGTGGACACCCTGGGAAAAGAGGCATTCCTCTGTGGATCAGGATTCTGT
This sequence comes from Orycteropus afer afer, assembly GCF_000298275.1. Taxonomy (NCBI): domain Eukaryota; kingdom Metazoa; phylum Chordata; class Mammalia; order Tubulidentata; family Orycteropodidae; genus Orycteropus; species Orycteropus afer. Next base: position 233,246 of record NW_006922465.1, read on the forward strand.
TGTGCTGCCTATAACTGTCCGCCAGTGAACAATCCACCATTTGGCCTGGAGATCTTGGATTCATTATTCGTTGGAGTCAACAGCCAGTACACTGCCTGCCAACCTTGAGCTCCTCAGCCCCTGCAGCTGAAAGAGTAGGGAAAAGCCTCCACCTTGACGTTTGATCCAACAACTTTGGACTTGCCACCTTCTGTAAGTGTGTGAGCCATTTTCCTAAGATAAATTCCTCTCTCTCTCTCTCTCTCTCTATATATATATATATAAGCTTTACTGGTTTTGTTTCTCTAGAGAGCCCAGTTGAACACACTTAATTAATTCAAGAGAAAGCATTTGTTTTGGGAAGTTATAAAGGAGATGCTGAATTAAATATCCAATTAATAAGTAAGCCTTAGTTAAATTTTGTAGGGAAAGATAGGTAAGGTACAGGCTTACCTGACGAGAATATACAAGGAAATAGATACCATTTTCAGTAATGAAAAGCCTATATCCAGGAACTTTCAATACAGGCAAAAAGGGTGGGCGGGGGGAGAGACCATTTTAGGAAAGAGAGAAGAAATATCTCACCTGAACCATGGCTTCAAGATTTTCACAAGAGGTCATTTGCTCTTTCAGATTTTATTAGAAAGTTGAGTACCTCTGAGAGCGCAGAGAGAGGGAAGCAAGAGAAGGGACGTGAGACTTTATTTATCTTAGACCTTCCATAATAACTTGGTTAAATCTGTCCAGGTACCCAGTAAATATTTACAATTATTACCATCATAAGGAGCTCTGGTGGTGTAATGGTTAGGGCATTTGATTGCTACCAGCAGGTCAGCAGTTCAAATCCACCAGCTGCTCCACAGAAGAAAGACTGAGTAGTCTGCTTCCATAAAGATTTACAGCCTTGGTAACCCAATGAGGGTCACTATGAGTTATTATCGACTTGATGGCAGTGAGCTTGGACCTTTTTTTTTTTTTTTTTTTTAAATCACTATACTAAATATTAACTATTTAGCAATACAGGCTGAATAAACAGTGAATTGAACAGACAGTTAATTTTTCCACAGTATAGGTGCCAGAAAGATGAAGGAAATTTTTCCTTCAAATGAATTTGAAATTCTGATTTCTATAGTAAATGTCTTTAGTTAGAAAATGACTATTTTAGATACTATGAGACTGACCTTGTGATAAGAAGTATTTCAGGTGCTTTTCCTCAACTATAGTTCTTGAAGAAGTAATTAAATCACCTTCGATTTCATCGAGGAGCAGTGAGGAAAAAAACTCACTCAAATGAACTGTATAAAGTGGCAGATGGGGTGAAAATAAATCATTTTTCTTGTGTGCTGCTGGAGTCACAATCATTTCTATATATTTGACTTCATTTATATGGTGTTTCCAGGTATACAGTTCTGTCATCTGGAAATTATGGTAAGTTTATGTCTTATTTTCCACTTCTTAAATTACTATCTTACTTGCTAGGAAGTTACAATTCTTCAGGCAAAATCAACATAATATATACCCAACAAAACAGTCACACAGTTTTTCAGTTATTCTTTAATATCACTAACACAGTGATTCACTTTATTTTTTAAAAATTTTTTAAAAATTCTTTTTTAAGAGCTTGTTTTACATTCAACATTACGTGTACATTTAGTTTCCCTCCCCATTTACCATGTACAACCCTAACCCTCCCTATCCTGTAACCCTCCCCCTGTGCCCTTCATATTTATGCACTCCTGTTTGTTCTGCGTTTCCTCAGTTTGAATGTTGGTCCTCTGGTCCCCTGTGGTCTATTGCTCTGAGGGATGTACTACCATAGAGCATGTGGGTGCATCATCTTGGGTTGAGTAGTCTGCATAACACAGTGATTCACTTAAACAGTCTCACCATGGAATGTACACAAAAAACAATGACATAAATAACAGTACAGACATAGTCACCATTTCCTTTGATCTCACCAACTTCACAATCCCACAGTCCCATAGACCCTTCATGATATACACAATCCCACTGAGCCTGTCTGATAATCCATATGAGGACACAAAATCACACCCAGAAACCATTTACTTTATAGTCACATATGGTCTTTGTGTTGCAGTGAATTGCTTGTTATAGCCCTTCCAGCCATGGTCTTTGCAACTCCCACCAGATGACTGGGTGGGATTATGTAAATCTGAGGTGCTTGTGGCCCACCAAGGGGATTGGATAGCTTGTTAATAACATAAATAAGGTGCATGGCACCCTGTGGGGGTAGGACCACGCAAATAAGTTGTATGGAACCCTAACAAGGGGATTGGTCAGTTTTGCCATCTCCCTAGGCTTGAAATGAACCATCCCAGAGGTGGAAGTGGGGGAATCTCACTACCATCAAGAAAGAAGCCTAGGAGCGGAGCTTGTCCCTTGGACCTGAGATCCCTGTGCTGAAGCTCCTCAATCCAGGAGACAGAGAATTGTGACACAAGAGATGGTGAGAAGCAATGGCAGAGAAACGGCAGCTTCAGAGGCTGCAGAACCAAGAAAGCGGCATGAGACAGAGGTGGGCCTCCTCTCCTGGCACACGGAGCAAGAAAGCCAAGCATCTGTGGGCAGGTGGCTTGCTGGTAGTGGAATCCCTCTAGACACATGGAGCTAGGCCTGCTGACCCATGGAGCAAGAAAGCTGAGTGCCTTCTGACTGAGACTTGCTGGTGGAGTGGGTTGCCTCTCTGGGCACCTATCAGCAGGGCTAAAATAGCTTTTTAACATTTGCCCAAGCACAGCAGAGGCCAGGCTGAGGTGCCAACTACAAGAGATACCTGCCTTTGGGCACAGCTGAGGGGAGGATGTCCTGATGGAAAAACTGTATCCTGAGTGTACCTGATCCTGAATTAGAACCTGTTACTTCCCTAATAAACCCCCAAATTTTAAGTATTGTCTGTGAGTTCTGTGACCACTGTACCAAATTATCCAACCCAGCAGAGAAGCAGAGTGTGCCTTGGGAGGAAGATTAGTGTCAGTTTTGGGCTGTTGATGTTGATGCTTCTCCCTTCTTTGTGAAGGTACAGGAGGTCAGACCCTGCCCCATGTCATTTTTATAGTTTGAAACACAAATCACTCAAAGCTAATCATCCAAAAGTTTTCTATTTCTTAGAAAGCTAAACATAAATTTTGCTAACACCCAACCATTTCTTTTCTACGTATTTACCCAAGAAAAATGAAAACATGTCAGCTTTATTCAGGTTTTATAGATAAAACCTGGACACACACCAAATGCTCATAGAGAAAAAAAAAAAAAAAATGAACAAATTGTTACATATTCTTACAATAGAATGTTATTCACAAATAAAAAGAATGAACTCATTAATGAATTGCAGACATTAGGTTGAGCTAAAGAAGAATTCTTGAATTTTTGGACAAAACTAAACTATAGTGACAGAATTCAGACTGTGGTTCCCTTTGTTCTCAGACTGACTGGAGAAGAGCAGCACTTCTAGAAATGATGGTAGAAAACATGAACCAGTGCTGCAGCCAGTAAGAGCTGGCTAAGTGCCAGGTCCTGCTCTGGACGATGAAGCGTTCTCACAGAACAAATCTGACAATCTCACACCCTCCTCTCACTCTCAGGGTCGCCCAAAGGGCACACCCTGGGCCCTCCTGAGGGTAGTATAACAGTTGCCAGGGAGTCCATTCAGCCTCAGGGCGATCCCACGTGTGTCAGAGTAGAACTGTGCTTCAATGTTTTCAATGCTTGATTTTTCAGAAACAGATCTCCAGACCTTTCTTCTGAGAGGCCTCTGGGCTGGTTCCAACTGGCTGCCTGTGCGCAAACCCTAAGTACTGCCACTTCCACCACCACAACCAGGCCTGAGTGTTTGGAGGAAAACTGCCTGCTCGGACTTCCAGTTCTCGCCTCAGCCCTCTCCAGGCTGAAATGCGGTAACCAATTAAGCCCCTTTGGCCTGGGATCCCGATTTCATTCTCTGTCCTAGAAGGGCTGGACTTCCAATTTTCCCCAAGGCCTTCGCAGCGTCCCCAGCTGGGGCTTCCGGTTCTCACTTCGGCGCTCCCTTTCCCGGCTTACGCATCTCTCCTACGCATACTCGACTAGGAGTACTTCCAGTTCCCTCCTGGAATCGCCCAGGCCCAGAGCGTCTTTCTCCCGCTTCTGTCCTGCCGAGTTTCCGATGACACGCTCAGCCTGAGTTTCCTCCTCGACTTCACTTCGCTCCCAGAAAACTGCCACTCGCCCCATCGCATTTTGAGGACAGACTTCCTGCAAGCCTCAGTCAAAAACGAGCGCCTACGTACGTTTGGGCGGCCCGTAGACTTAGTGTTTGGAATGGTCATTTCAGCCTTGAACTACGTTTCCCATACGCCCCAGGGCCCTGCAAATGAGCTTCCACCACTGATTCCCTCCCACCCTCACCCCGGCGGTGCCGTCGTAGTGATTGTGAGCGGTTAGTTGAAGTGACCAGGGTCGGCCTGCGTGAGAAGTTCACGGCCCAGAGCTCTGGGGCGGGGATGGGGCATGTGGAGCCCGGAGCTTCAGGTTTGTATGCGCACGGGTTAAAGAGGTACATGGTTGTGGATGCAGTTGTTTGTGACGTCATTGTGAGGTGGGTGTGGGTGTGGGTGTGTGTCTGTGTATGTGTATGAAAGAGAATAGGCATGTATGTGCGTGTTAGACGTGTGTGCACCCTCGAGAGGCCCTCATTGGTGCCTAATTGGGCTCGTGGGACTAAGTAGAGGCCAGGCCTATTGTGTGTCCTCGGTTTGAGATGTCGCGTGGCAGTGTGACCGCGTGATGGTGTGACGGCGCTGTTTGCAGGTGCTTATCTGAGGTAGGTAGCTATGGCAAGTGCCCTGAGTCCGTCTAAAGTGGGAGGGCGCTACTGGGCATTTTCTGTTAACCTAGTTTCCCTCGCTAGCTCCGAGCAATTATTCAGCAAGTTAAAATTCATACTTTTGTATTTGAGAGTCTTCATGGATCAAGGCAGACTGTGATCTTTCTCTGCGGAGTACAGAAAAAGAAACTGAAAGAAAAGAATGACTTTGAGCACGTCATAGACCAGTTTTCATCAGTGAAAAAAAAAAAGGAACGTGCAGTTGGAATTTTCACGTAGTGAAACATTATTACAGTTAAGCAGAAGATTAATGAGCTTGACTTGTATTTTTGAGTTGATATTCTGGTAGGTTTATCTAAAAGGTCAGATGTTTGGACCGGGGTACAATTTCAGAGCTTGTCATAGGCGCTATTTTCTGTAGATACACTGTAGATGTGCTGTTGTGATGGACATAAGTGTGAAGGAGGCGGAGTTTTTATTTCTTTTTCTTCCCCCTTAGTCTGTTATCCTGTGGGAGTTTGGTTCTGTAGAGTTTAATTTCTCCAATTCTGTGGGAGATGGTCCCTCTGTGCTTCTGTCTGTGCCTGTGAAGACTCCAGTGCCTGTAACAAAGTCTCCAGCACTGACATGTGGCCTGTGCTGTCTTCATGTGGGCACTTTGTCTCAAGTGGCCCACTTAGTGCTTAAGACAGAGGTAGCATGGTGGAGTGCATGTTGCCCAGCCAGGATCCAATTGTAGGTTTCATGGAACATGTTTCTCTCCATTATCTGCTCCTGTCCTCACATCCTACAGCCAGTTGGGTCCAGCTACAGAGAAATCGTCATCAGACGGAAAGCTATTAATTTCAGCCCTAGAATGAAAATTCAAAGCAGAGAAGCAAATGCTACTTTATTGGGTGAGAATTTCAGACTTGCCCTTACCTCTAAGACAGACTCCCGGGAAGTCATGAGGCATAGCAGTGGAATTCCTTACTGGAAGAACCGTCCTTGGATGGCCTTTGGGGCCACTTACACATTACAGAACCACAGCATTTCCTGAGCTTTGCCCCGCAGGAGTAGCTGTGAACTTAGATTCCAGGTGTAGGCATTAGTGATGCTGACCTTTTTCTCTGATACTGGGAAGAGTCAGCTATATTCTGATTTCCCTCTTGCTTCCATCTGGATGTATTTGTTGTGGATAATGGGACATGTCTGGTGGTGAACAGTGTGTTTTTATTTTGCCAGTCTGGAGTTTCACAGTTCCCTTCTCTCTGGTACTGTAGTTCCACGGAAAGGCCTAGAAGAGGAGGAGAGCATCGCTCCTTATTTAACGGGAAACTCAAGGTCAGTTTGTGTTTTCTCTTACTCTGTCAAATACAATTTTATTTTACTTTCCTTCTGCTAAATGACCCTGCTTGATTATGGCTTGGTCCCAATTTATCTAGTCCCTAGGCCTTCTTTTCCCAATTAAAAACTGGACCATAGAGTGAGTTCCCTTACACTCCGCTGCCTTTCTGAATGCTCTACTACTTTTACATACCCATTGGGTGGGTAAGTCATTCAGTTCCTCTGTGTGTTCTTTTTTTTTTTTCCTAAAGCATTCTGATGGCATGGAAATATATCTGGAGAATATTAGAGGTTTATTTTAGAATGTGATTTGTTAAGGAGGATACCCATGGTTAAGTAGAATACACTAGATACCTAGTCTTATTCAAAGACAACCTTGCCCCTTGTCACCTCTACTAAACACCTGGAAATTCTGATCATTCACATAAACTTATAGGACCATTGTCTGCCAACCCTATATATGTTCTTGGATACACTCCCCATTTCATAGACATACCTAATAGTTCAGCCTGTCCACCCATATACCCATGTTTGCCTTCACTGACAACGCAGTACTATATGTGCAAAAGGGTTCATCTTTGTTGTCTGCACCTCCCATGTATCTCTCTATGTCTTCCTCTTCATCATTGCCACCATGTTAATCACTCACGTTTGGTACATTGCCCTTCTCTTCACCCAAATCAGTAATTATCTCCACCTATCTAACAGTGTTCTCTACCCTTCCCTGGTAACCAACAAAGAAAATTTCCTTTCATATATAAACCTTTCCTTGACTTTTTGCAATAATGGACTAACACAATATTTGTCCTCACCAGCATTTATTTTCTCTCCTGTTGAATTTTGCTTCTAGTGCTAGGGCCAGATGGTATCTCATTGCTGTTTTGATTTGCATCTTTCTAATGGATGATGATTGTAAGCATTTCTTCATGTTTGTTTGGCCTCCTGAATATCCTCTTTGGTGAAGTGTCTGTTCATGTCTTCTGCCCATTTTTTAATTGAATTATTTGTCTTTTTGCTATTGAGGTGTTGGAGTTCTCTATAAATTCTGGAGATAAGTCCCTTGTCAGATATGTCATTGCCAAATAATTTTTCCCAATCTGTAGGTTCTCTTTTGACTCTTTTGGAGTAGTCTTTGGAAGCACATAGAAATTTAATTTTTACAAGGTCCCATTCATCTAGTTTCTCTCTGCTGTTTGTGCATATGTGGGTTAGTCTATGTATGCCATATATTAGAGCCCCTAAATTTGGTCTTAGTATTTCCTTGAGGAACTTTATAGTTTTAGGTTTCACATTTAAGTCTTTGATCCATCTGGAGTTAGTTTTTGTGTTTGGGGTGAGGTACAGATCTTGTTTAATTTTTCTGCAAATGGATGTCCAGTTTTGCCAGCACCATTTATTAAGCAAACATTCTCTTCCACTTTTAGTGAATTTTGGCCCTTTGTCAAAGATCAGCTGACCATAGGTCAATGGGTCTATTTCTGGGTTCTCAATTCTATTCCATTGGTCTATGTATCTGTATTATACCAACACTTGGCAGTTTTGACTACTGTGGCTGTATAGTAGGTTTTGCGATCCAGCAATATGAGAACTCCTACTTTGTTGTTCTTTTTCAAGAGTGCTTTGCTTATCCAAGGTCTCTTTCCTTCCCATATAAAGTTCATGATTGGTTTTTCCAATCCTTAAAAAATGTTGATGAGATCTGG
>NW_006922465.1:241901-259906 GCF_000298275.1 Orycteropus afer afer
TCTAATGTTGAACCATCCTTGTATACCTGATATGAACCCCACTTGGTCATAATGAATGATTTTCTTGATATGTTGTTGGAGTCTAGTGGCTAGGATTTTGTTAAAGATTTTTGCATCTATATTTATGAGGGATATTGGTCTGTAGTTTTCCTTTTGAGTGATGTCTTTGCCTGGTTTTGGTATAAAGGTTATGCTTGCTTGCTTGCTTTATAAAATGAGTTAGGGAGGATTCCATCCTTTTCTGTGTTTTGGAATAGTTTGAGGATTGGTGTCAGTTCTCTGAATGTTTGGTAGAATTCTCCGGTGAAACAGTCTGGGCCATACTTTTTTTGTTGGTAACTTTTTTATGACCTGTTCCATTTCTTCTTTTGTTATGGATCTGTTCAACTTTTCCACATCACTCTTGTGTTAGTTTATTTTAGTGGTGTGTTTCTAGAAAACTGTCCATTTCTTCCAGATTTTTAAATTTGTTGGAGTACTGTTCTTCATAATATCCTGATACTATCCTTTTTATTTCAGTTGGTTCTGTTGTGATGCCATCCATTTTGTTTCTTATTCTTCTTATTTGTATTCTCTCCCTCTTTTCCTTTGTTAAATTTCTCAGTGGTTTGTCAATTTTATTAATTTTTTCCAAAAACTAACTTCTGGTCTTGTTGATTTTTTCTGTTGTCTTTCTGTTTTCTGTTTTATTGATTTCTGCTCGAATCTTGATTGTTTCCTTTCTTCTGGTGACTGTAGGGTTTTCTTGCTGTTCTTTTTCTAATTATTGGATATATTTTGGTTTAAAGTGTTGATTTTGGTCCTTTCTTCTTTTTTGATGTGTGCATTTATTGCTATCAATTGGCTTCCAATCACTGCTTTTGCTGTGTCCCGAGGATTTTGGTATGTTGTGTTTTCATTCTCGTTTGATTCAAGGAATTTTTCAATTTCATGTTTTATTTCTTCCCTTACCCAATCTTTCTTAAAGAGAGTGTTGTTCAGTTTCCATGTGTTTACTCTTTTTCCGTTGATCTTCCTATTGTTGATTTCTGACTTGTTAGAATTATGATCTGAGACTTTGCAGCATTTCAATGTTTTTAAATTTATGAAGGCTTGCTTTATGGCCTAACATATAGTCTATCATGGAAAATGTTCCATGTGCACTGGAAAAGAATGTATATTGTGCTGTTGTTGGGTGAAGTGCTCTGTAGATGTCTATAAAGTCAAGTTGGTGGATTGTATTGTTTAACTCTTCTGCATCTTTGTTGAGTTTCTCTCAGTTGTTCTATCTTTCATTGAAAGTGGTGTATTAAGTCTCCTATTATGACTGTGGAATCATCTGTTTGCCTTTTCAACTCTTTTAAAGTCTGATTTATGTATTTTGGGGGTCTTTCATTGGGTCCATAGGTATTTATTATGGTTGTATCTACTTGTTCAATAGAGCCTTTAATCATTATATAATGTCCTTCCTTGTCTTGTATGGTGGTTTTTGTCTTAAAGTCAATTTGATCAGAAATTAATATTTCCACTCCTGCTCTTTTTCATTGCCATTTGTTTGATATATCCAACCTTGATATATTCCAACCTTTGATTTTTAGTTTATGTTTGTCTTTGTCTCTAAGGTGTGTCTCTTATGGACAGCATATTGATGGGTTGTTTTCTTATCCAGTCTGCAACTCTCCTTCTCTTGAGTGGTGGATTTAATCCATTTACATTCAGTGTAATTATCAACAAGTATGAATTGGATGCTGTCATTTTGTTTTGTGTTTTTTCATGGTGTTCCTGATTTCTTTATTCCATCTGATTTCTGTGCTGAGCTCATTATGTTTATGAATCATGTTGTCATTTCCTTTGTTTCTATTGTTTTAGTATCTGGTACATATTTGTTCTTGTCCTCTTTTTTATTGTGATGTGAAGGTTTATCATTTTCCTTTGAAGTTACCCTGTGGTTTATAATTTTCTCCTCTGTATGGGCCAGTCCATTCTATCTTGTAACCTCTTAACTTCCTCACCATTTAGAAGTTGTGTAACTACACTTTTTTTCCCCTCTTTTTGGTTTGTAGTTGCCCTCATTTGCCAATTGATGTCTCTGCTTCTCTGTTTACAATCTTGTAAGCTTGTCTTACTTTGGATACATCCATAGCTGTGTTGGTTTCTTTGTTATGTCATTCCTGTGTATTAATGTTTGGTTGTTGTTTGCTATTATTTGTTCTCTGTACCAAGGATTCCCTTTAGTATCTCTTGTAAGGTTGATCTGGTTTTAACAAATTCCCATAATTTCTGATTATCGAGTAATCTCCTAATTTCACCATCATATTTGAGGGATAATTTTGCTGGGCATATAAATCTTAGTTGAAAATTTTTCTCTTTCAGGGTTTTATATATACCATCCCATTGCCTTCTCACTTGCATGGTTTCTCCTGAGAAATCATAGGTTATTCTTACTGGCTGTCCTTTGTAGGTAACTTTTTGTTTTTCTCATGCTGCTTTCAGGATTCTGTCTTTGTCTTTGGTTTTGATGAGTTTGATGATGATGTGTCTTGGTGATTTTCTTTTGGGTTCTATCCTGTTTGGGGTTCGTTGGACTTCCTGAATGGTTATATTCTCATCTTTCATTACATCAGGGAAGTTGTCCTCCAAAAATCTTGGACAGTTTTCTTAGTGGTTTTATTTTTCTCTTCCTATTCTGGAATTCCAGTGACATGTAGTTTATTCCTTTTGATGGTATCCCACATGATCCTTAGGCTTTCTTCATTTTGTTTTGATCTTTTTTCTGGTTGATCCCTTTCCAAAGAAGTATTCAGGTATTTGTCTTCAATCTCACTAATTCTGTCTTCCGTATATTTAATTCTACTACTCTTCCCTTTCAATGTGTTATCTATTTCTGAAAATTTAGAATTAGTCTTCTGGATTTCAATTTGTAGATTTTGAATCATTTCTAATTTTTCATTTTTTGCATCATTTTGTTTTTGTATTTTCTTCCGAAATTGTTCTAGGGTTTTGTCTGTGTTTTCCTTAATTTTGTCAATGTTTTCCTTGATCTGTCTCTCAATCCTTTGAAGATACCTAAATACAATGCTTTTGAATTCCTTATCAGGGAGTTCTAATGCTGCTTCTTCCTCAAGGATGTGTTCTGTGTCTGTATCCTGCTCCCTTGTTTGTCTTGCTTCATGTGGACTGCGATGGTCTGTTGTCTAGGAGACATTGTTTTGTTGTTGTATTTAGATCTCTGTTTACTATTTGTGAAGAGCAGCTAAGGGTGAGTCAGATTCTTCTTGGTGGTTGTTTATCACTGGCCCATTGATGGAGAGGTAAGTAGTGGCTTTCATTCAATAAGTGAAGCTGCAGAACGTGTGGATGTAGTTTTGTTGTATGGGAACTGTTTCTGTCTCCTACTCAATTAGACAAAAATAACAATTGAATAACCACCAAAAAAGTAAAAGCAAATGGGCAAAAAACATACCACATAATCACACAAGAACAATTACCAAAAATAGGAAAATGGAAAGAGAAAAACACTTTAAAATCTGGGGAGAGGTCAATAAGAGCAAAAAAAAGGTATAGTAGCAGAATAATAAAGAATAAAATGGGGAAAAATGCAAAAAGAAAAACAAGAAATGGGGTTAACCATGAGAAAGAAAAAATAAATTGTAACCAGGAATAGGGAAAAGAAAAAAAGCTGAAATCTAGAACCCAGGAAGAGAAGACAAAAGAATAATAATAAAAAGGACAATAATAATAATAGTAATTTTAAAACAGACAAAAACAAACAAAAAAAATTGAGGTGGGGCAGGGCACCCAGGCCATCCAAGCACACAGACTGGCCTGGAATTCCTGCCGGCCTACAATGTGGGTAGGAGTGAGGGATGGCTGTACCTCCATTCACCGAGGGTGTGGGGTATAAGAGTAACAAGGGGAATGTCACACCTTTCCAGTTGTTGGCATCTGGAATATCCTTGTGGTTCCTGGCAAATGGAGCCTGTTCTTAAGTCCCTGAAATCTGGGAGAACGCTGTCACTTTCAATATCCAAAATGGTCAAACCACTTGTAAATATTCAAAATGGCTGAACTCCCCAGACAGGCAAAAGTCCACAGCTCAGCCCACCTTCCTCTTCACTGCTTCCCCTTTAATTCACCAGCCACCAGAGCAGTCCTCCATGCAGTCCCTGGCTAGCAGGGCTGATTTTTAGGTTAATTCTTAGGTCCTACACCACTTGGTAATATCCAAGCTGTTTGTGCTGTCAAGATTGCTGCCAGACCGCAGCTCTGTATGTCTCCTTTTTTGGTGTTTTCATGCAAATTCTTCTACTCATTGGAGTTTAGTTCACTTCATATCCTTCCCTTCAAAGCTCAGAGATCCAGGATTATCTTCTGTATCTGTGTTCATTGGTTCCCCTTTTCTTTGTTGAAGAGGGTCTGTGAAGTCTTTCTGCCTATTCCACCATCTTACCAGAACTCCTTTATTTAAAAAATTTTATTGGGATTTAGGTGAAAGTTTATAGAGCAAATTCATTTTCTATACAGCAGCTCACATACACTTCGTCTCATGAAATTGATTGCAATTTTCCACAGTGTAATAGCTTTCTTCCCACGTCCTCCCCATAGTTACCTCTTCTTTGTGTCATTCCCATGCACTCCTGCCCACCAAGCTATCACCCTGTGCATACAGTACCCTTCTGTTCTCCCACGATTGATCTCTCCAAGGAGTTTATCTACCTGAAGTAAATGATCAGCTCATATGTCTGTCCCATATGTGCCTGCCACAGGAGTTCAATCCCAGAACTAAAGGGCAGCGAGGGGCCATCATCTCAGGGGTTCCACCAGGCTCTCTCAGATCAGCAATCCTGGTCCCTTTTATTTATTTATTTATTTTTATGATTTTTGTGTTTTGTTCCACATTGTTCTCCCACTCTATCCAGGATCTCCTACATAGATCCTCCTCTGAGTAGTTGACAGTGGTAGGTGAACACCATCCAGTTCTTCTGGTCTCATGGTCGTATAGGCTGAGGATTGCATGGTGTACCAGTCACTTGGACTAATTGTTTCCTTGTGTCTTTGGTTTTCTTCATTGTTTCCTCTGGATGAGAAAAGACCCATCATTGCATCTAGATTGCAGGCGTTTAAGATCCTGGTTACTACTCTCCAAAGTAGGATGTAGAACAGTGTTTTTGTATAGGATGTTATGCCATCTGAGCTTGTTGTCCCCTGTTACCATGGTCTTGAGCCTAAGATGTGGTATTTCTGTGTTTAGCTTTTTGAGAAACTACCAAACTGTTTTCCACAGTGACTGTACCATTTTACATTTACACCAGAAATGCATGGAGGTTCTGTTTTCTTCACCACTTCATCCACACCTGGCCTTTTTCTTTTTCCTTTTTCTTTTTTTATCATTGCCATTCTCATAGGGTGAGGTGGTATCTTATTGTAGTTTCGATTTGTATCTCTGAAATGGCTAGTGATAATGACCATGTTTTCATGTGCTTGTTGTCCATTTGACTGTCCTCTGATAAAATGTCTGCTCCTCTACTCAGTTTTTGATTGGGTTGTGTCTCTGTGAGGTGGTATCTCATTGTGGTTTTAATTTTATATTTCCCTAATGGCTAGTGAAATTTGTATTTCCCTAATGGCTAGTGAAGGAGCTCTGGTAGCATAGTGCCTAAGGCACTTGACTGCTAACTAGGAGGTTGGCGGTTCAAACCCACCAGCCACTCCTCGGAAGGAAGACTGGGCAATCTACTTCCGTAGTGATACTGCCTTGGCAACCCAAGGAGGGGTTGCTATGAGTTGGGGCTGACTTGATGGCACAGAACAACAACAATGGCTAGTGATGGAGCCCTGGTAGCACAATGAGTTAAGCCCTCAACTGCTAACCAGTAGGTTGGTGGTTTGAGTTCACCCAGCAGCTCCATGGGAGAAAAACCTGGCTCCTGTAAAGACCATAGCCTAGAAAACCATAGGGGTATGTTCTGCTCTGTCACATGGAGTCACTATGAGTCAGAATCAAGTCGCTGGCCCTCATCCACAGCAACAGTGGCTAGTGATGCTGAGCATGTTTTCAGGTGCCATTTGTGTATCTTTGGAGATGTGTCTGTTCAAATACTTTGCCAATGTTTTAATTAGATTCTCTTTGTATTATTGATTGTAAGAGTTGTTTATATATTCTAGATAAAAATTCTTATCAGCTATATGACTTGTATATATTTTTTCTTATTCTGTTTGTTATCTGTTTGCTCTCTTCATAGTGCCATTTGAAGCAAAAAAGTATTTTGATAAACTCCAGTTAGTCTGTGTTTTTCTTTTATTGCTTGTGTTTTTAACTTTCATATCTAAGAATCCATGGGCAGGTTAAGGGTTATGCAGGTTTACCCCTATGCATACTTCTAAGAGGGAGCTCTGGTGGCATAGTAGTTCAAGCATTTGGCTGCTAATGAAAAGGTTGGCAGTTCAAACCCACCAGTCACTCCAAACCACTGCCAGCCACTTCATGGGAGAAAAATGAGGCAGTCTGCGTCCGTCAAGATTACAAACCCTAGGCAGTTATACTCTGTCCTAAATGGTCGTTATGAGTCAGAAGCAAATTGTTGGCAGTGGGTTTTTTTTTTGTTTGTGTGTTTACTTCTAAGAGTTTTATGATTTTATCTCTTACATTTAGGACTTTGAGCCATTTTGAGCTTACTTTTGTATATGATATAAATTAACAATCTATTTTCATTCTACTGCATGTACGTATCCAGTTGAACCAGGGCCATTTATTTAAAAGATGATTCTTTCCCCACTGAATGGTCTTGGTACTCTTACCAAAAAATCAGTTGACTGTGGACAAATTTTACAGTTATTTTGTCGAATTTGTTCCTAAGTATTTTATTCTTTTGATGCTGTTGTAAGTGGAATTGTTTTTGTAATTTCATTTTTATATGGTTCATTGCAAGTATATAGAAATAAAATGTATTCTGTTTTTTTATTGATCGTATTTCCTGGAATATTGCTAATCTCTTTTATTAGGTCTAATAGTTTTTTAGTGGCTTCCTTAGGGTTTTCTATATGCAAAATCATGTTCTCTGTGGATAGATGGTTTTACATCTTCATTTCCAATTGGGATGCATTTTATTTATTTTTCTTGTCTAATTGCCCTAGCTAGAACCTCTAATATCATGTTGAATAGAGGTGAGAGTGAACATCCTTGTACCGTTCTTTTCTTTGGGGGAAAGCATCCAGTCTTTTACCATTAAGGATGATGTTGTTGTTGTTATTTTCTGTCAAGTCGGGCCTGACTCATAGTGACCCCTCCTTGGGTTTTCAAGGCAGTATCACTATGGAAGTAGATTGCTCAACCTTCCTTCTGAGAAGTGACTGATGGGTTTGAACTGCCAGCCTTCTGGTTAGCAGTCACGTGCCTTAGGCACTACACCACCAGAGCCCCTGATGGTTTTTTGCCATTGCCCTTTATCAGGTTGAGGTAGTTTCCTTCTACTTCTAGTTTGTTTTTTTAATCATGTCTGGATTTTAATCAGGGGTGTTGGATTTCGTCAAACGCTTTTTCTTTATCTGTTGAAATGATCATATGGATTTTGTTTTTATCCTACTCATGTGGTGTATTACAATGATTGATTTTCAAATGTCAAATTAACAGTATATTCCTAGCATACATCCATTCAATCATGGTAAATAATCCATCTTCTATGTTGCAGGATTCAGTTTGCTATTATTTTGGTGAGATATTTTTGTTTGTATTCCTAAGAGATATCTTTCTGTAGTTTTCCTGTGACATCTCTTTAGCTTTGCTATCAGGGTAATACTGGCCTCATGGAATCAATTGGGAAATGTTCTCTCTCCATTTTTTGGAAGAGTTTGAGAAAGATTGGTTTTAAATCTCTTTTAAATCCTTGATAGAATTCACCAGTGGAGCCATCTGATTCTGGGTTTTTCTTGTTGGGTGGCTTTGATTACTAATTAAATATCTTTACCTGTTAAAGATATTGTTTGTTTGTTCAGATTTTCTGTTTCTTCTTGAGTCAATTTCTATAGCTTTTGTCTCTCTGGGAATTTATAGGGTTACTTTATAATTTTTTTTTTATTTCTGTAAAGTCAATAGAAATGTCTCTTTCATTTCTGATTCTAGAATTTGAGTCTTTTCTCTTTTTTTTCTTGACCAGTCTTCTTAAAAGCTTGTGCATTTTGTTAATCATTTCAGAGAACTAGCTTTTGGTTTTGTTGGTGTTTTTCTATTGTTCTCTATTCTGTAGTTCATTAATTTTCATTCTAATGTTTATTATTTCCTTCCTTCTACTTGCTTTAGGTTAAGGTGCTCTTTTTTGCTATGTCTTAAGCGGAACCTTTAAGATACTGATATGAAATCTTTTATCCTCTTTAATATAAACATTTACAGATATAAATTCCCCTCTCAGCACTGGTTTAGATGCATTGTCTAAGTTTGGTATATTGTGTCTTAATTTTCATTCATCTCAGTTTTTTTTTTTTTTTTTTCACCTTTTGATTTCTTCTTTGGTCCATTAGTTATTTAATGGTTTGCTTTTTGCATTCCCTAAGTGGTGCAAGCATTTAACATTGATGCTTGGTATCTCAGTTGCTAACCAAACATTTGGAGGTTTGAGTCTACCCAGACGTGCTTTGGAAGAAAATCCTGGCAATCTTCTAAAAAATCAGCCATTGGAAAACTATGGAGCATAGTTCTACTCTAACACATGTGGAGTTGCCGTGAGTTGAAATGGATTCAGTAGTTGTTATTGTTAGGTGCCTTTGCGTCGATTTTTGCCTCATAGTGACACCATGTGACAGAGTAGAACTGCCCTATAGAATTGTCTTGGCCACAATCTTTACAGAAGCAGATCAGGTTTTCCACAGAGCCACTGGGTGGATTTGAGCTGTAACATTGCCGATAGCAGCCATGTGTTTAATTGTTGCACTACCAGGGCTCCTAAGTAGTAGTCATGTGCTTCTTAATATCCCTGTATTTGTTAATTTCCCACATTTCTTTCTGATATGAATTTCCAATTTTATTCCATTGTTTACAAAGAATATGCTTCTTGTTATTTAAATTCTTTTTAATTTATTGTTTTTTTTTTGTTTTTTTTTAATGACCTAGCATATGTTGGGAGCTCTGGTGGCATAGTGCCTAAGGCATTTGACTGCTAACCAGGAGGCTGGCAGTTCAAACCCACCAGCCAGTCCTTGGAAGGAAGGTTGGGCAATCTACTTCTGTAGTGAAACTGCCTTGGAAACCCAAGGAGGGGTTGCTGTGAATCTGATCCGACTTGATGGCAGGGAATTTGGTTTTGGAGTTTAGCATATGGTGTATGCTAGAGAATATTCTATGGCACTTAAGAATAATGTATATTCTCTAGTTGTTGGGTGGAGTGTTCTATAGATGTGTTAGGTTGAGTTGGTTTATAGTGGTTTTTATTTTCTTGTTGGTTTTATGTGTAGTTGTTATTATATCCATTACAGAAAATGGGCTATTTAGTTCCCAACTGTTACTGTTTGTTTATTTCTCCTTTCATTTTTGTCAGTTGTTGCTTTATGTAGTTTGTTTTTTTGTTAGATATATATACATATATGTTTATGAGTATTATGTCTTCCTGATGGATTGACACATTTTTTCTTTTTGGAAAAAAAAGCAAAATATGAATAAATGTTATACTATGTCTGTTACATGTTTCTAATTTTTGCTTGTCCTATGAAAGAAAGGTCTACTCATGGCATTTCTTTTTCTTTTCACACTGTGCAACTCCCTACAGTGCCCATGGCCCTGGGGTAGGGTGTGTGGACAATGGTTTAAGGCTGCAGTTTACTCTGGCATGAATATACTATGAAAAAACCTGCATAGAAAGACTAGCCGTAAATCCATTACCATGCTCCCAGATTGACACTTTTATCATTATAAAACGCCCCTCTTTATCTCTAGTAACATTTGTTGTTGTTGTTAAAGTATAGTTTGACATTCTAAGTTTTTCGCGGTTACTATTTTCATGATATGATTTTTCCCAACTATTTGCTTTCAACTTATTTTTTATCTTTGAATCTACAATATTTTTATATTGGATACAATGTTTTACAGTATAGAGTTGAATTTTGTCTTTTAACCCAGTTAATCTTTGCCTTTTGATATGATTGTTTATTCCTTTCATATTTCATGCTATTATTGATATAGTTGGATTTATGTGTGCCATTTTACCTTTTGTTTTCTGTATGTCTCATGGGGTTGGTTTGTTTGTTCCTCTGTTCTTCCTTTACTGTTTTCTTTTTTATTAAATGAATATTTTTTACTATAGTGTTTTAATTTATATATATGTGTATATATATATATATATATACATATATATATATGTAACTACATATTTGGCATTATTTCTTTTATATTTTCTCTAGGGGTTACCATATATATCTTAATTTATCAGTATGACTTCAGATTTATACTAACTTAATTCCAGTGAGATAAACAAAGGTCATTCCTTCATAGCTCTATTCCTTTGTGATATTATTGTTACACATATTGCATGTATAAATGTTACAAATCCAACAATACATGTGGTCATTTATTATTTTATATAATTTTATATTTCTTTAAGAGAAGAAAGGACAGCAAGTATGTATTTATATCTCTTGTTATATTAACTTTCTTACAATTTTTCATTCTGTTCATTTGTTCCTGTGGATTTGAGTTACCAGCTGAAGTAATTTCCTTATCGCAAGAAAGCTTTACTTCCATTTACCCTGTTCATTGTTATTGGTAAATTAATTATATTACTATATGTTAGAGTCCCAACAATGTATTGTATATATTTTGTTTTATATAATTGCTTTTTAAATAATCTAAGAGAAGACGTATGCATTTATACTGTATTTTATAGTAATGTAATTACCTTACCCCTGCTCTGTTTTTTCTGTGGATGTGAATTACTGTCTAGAGTCTTTTGCTTTCACCCTGAAGAACTTTGTTTAGTATTTCTTGTAAGTCATGTCTTAAAGGTAATAGTTCCTCTTAGTTTTTGTTTATCTGGAAATACTTTTATTTTGCCTTCATCTTTGAAAGATAACTTTACTGAATACAGGATTCTTGGTTGACAGTTTCATTGCTTTTTTTTTAAAAAAAATAAGCTTTGAGGCCTTTGAATATGTTCTCTCACTGCCTTCTGATCTCTGTTGTTTTTGATGAGAAGTCAGCTGTTAATCTTATTGAAGTTCCCTTGTAAATGAAGTATCCTTTTTTCATTAGTGCTTTGAAGATTTTCTCCTTGTTTTTGGCTTTCAGCACTGTTGTTTTTCTTTTGTTTTGTTTTTTTACTATGATGTTATTTGCAGATCTCTTAGAGTTCATTGAGCTTCTTGGATGTGTAGATAAATATCTTTCAATAAGTTTGGGAAGTTTTCAGCCATTACTTCATTATTTTTTCTGTTTCTTCCTCTCTCTCCTTCCTCTCCCTTTAGTAATCCTATTACCCATATGTCTGTGTGTTTAATTATCCCTCCTTTCTCTGAGGCTCTGTTCATTTTTCTTCTTTTTTCTCTCACTGTTCTTCAGATTTCATAATCTCTATCAATCTGTCTTCAAATTCACTGATTTTTTCTTCTACCAGTTCAGATCTGCTAAAACCATACAGTAAGTTTTTTATTTTAGTTATTGTACTTTTCAATTCCAGAATTTTCATTGAGTTCTTATTTTATAATTTCTTCCTCTTTATTAGTGTTATTCATTTGATGCAACATTGTCATCATACTTTTCTTAACTTCTTTAACCATGGTTTTATTTAGTTCATTGAATGTATTTATAATGAATTCTCTAAAGTTTCTGTCTATTAAATATGACATTTATTTGCTCTCACAAGTAGGGTTTGTTTATTTATTTATTTGTTTTTGCCCCTTGCTTTTTTTGCCTCATATATGAGTCATGTTTTTTCTTTGTGTTCTGGTTACCTAGTGCCGCTCTGACAGGAATGTACCACAAATGGGATGGCTGAAAAATGGGTTTATTCTCTTACAGTTCAGGAGGATAGAAATCCG
This sequence comes from Orycteropus afer afer, assembly GCF_000298275.1. Lineage (NCBI taxonomy): Eukaryota > Metazoa > Chordata > Mammalia > Tubulidentata > Orycteropodidae > Orycteropus > Orycteropus afer. The sequence goes on from NW_006922465.1 coordinate 253,899, forward strand.
AGTTCAAAGTGCCAGGCTCTAGGGGCTGTGTGAAAGCCCCTTGACCTTGGACTTCAACTCTGCCTGTTGCTCCTGGCCCACTGAACCACATGGCAGGCCATTAATTCAAGTCCATTGAAAGTCCAAAGGTCAGCAGAACATGGCAGGCTGCTGAACAATGACATAGCTACATGCAGGGTTCAAGCGTGCCATAAGCTAGAGACCATTCCCAGAGCTGTTTCTTATATATGGGAAGCAGACCACATACCCAAAGGCAGCTAGCTACTCAGCTGCTCACAGTAGATTCCGCCATGGAGTTGATTACCAGTCCCATCATGGGGAATACTGTATCCAGCTGCTCAGCCACTCAACCAGGCCTAGCCAAGTTGATACACAAACTTAACCACCATACTTTGCATATCATAGTTTTTGTTGTTGCTATAAATTGGATATTTTTAGTAATATGTTATAGCAACTCTGGGTACTAATCTCCATGTCCAGAGTTTGATACTTGCTTGTTTGCCTGTTTAGTGACTATTAGGATAATAATCAATATAAATCAAACCTCCACTTTTTACTTCTGTCAAACCAGATATAACACACAGCACTTCCTTCTCTGACCTTACCCACCTAGAGCTAATTCAGATCTCACAAATTAAAAGGACACCATCCTTCAGATTACCAAATAGGCAGATGCCAGCCACAAGCTTAGGAGTTCTCCCTTGGCTTTGTAACTTCTGACTTACTGGTTCCTACAATTCTTTGGGGTTTGATAATTCATTGGAATTATCAATTGTAAGTGTTGTACTTACATTACAAGCTGGGGCAAGGATGATCACAGGCCCAGTATGCTCAGTGGTGCTACGTCCATGAGTAAAGGCTGGGTAGGAAAAGGAAGACCCACCTCTTGGCACACTTACTGGAACTAATTCTCAGTATCAGTTATCTGTAAGCAGGATAAGAAATGCTTATGTCTTGTCTCTCCTTAGAAGATAACCCTCCAAATGGGAGTTGTGTTCTTGAAATTACCAGTCTAGAGTAGATGTCTATCTTATTAATGTGGGAGTTGGGAAGGAGAGCACAGGTCTCAGTTCAAATACTATAGATTCTCTCAGTTCTTACCAAATTTTAGTAGATTTTCTTTCATAAATGTTTCTTTATTTGCTGTATGCCAATAGGGATGTTTTCCGAGAATTTAAATGTTTTTTAAAATAATTTTTTACCAGTTTTGCTGGACAGCACATCAGCGGAACACCTCACACTGTCATGCCAGAAATGGAACTCCTTGACCAACTCTTTACAGTTTTCCCCATGGACCATGTAAGTTGTTATTTCTCTCTTTTTCCTACATAACATCATATACACTTTTTAAACATTTCATTTTTCTGAAACTTCCTACCAATCAGTCCTAATAAATAGCTTGCTCCACATCCCATTTTTCACTTTCTAGTCATGTCTGGAGCCAAATGGTACAGTGTGCCTCCCATGTTTGTGCGCAGTCTCCACATAACGTTCCACATTGCTATGTACTCAGTCTTTTGTCAAGATCAGTTTTAGAGCAGAAGTGAAATCCCTAGATGGAGGCATTTTACCATCATTTCTCATATTCTTGGACAGAGAAAAAAGAGCAGATGGATACATTTGGCAACACATGGGTCGACTCTGAACTTCTCCATAGACCTGAGTTTACAGGTAAATTGGATTTGGCATGACTGCCCTCAGTCATACGTAAATAGTAGATGATTGTTTGTGACTCATAGCGACCTCTTCTTAGGTTTCCGAGGTGGTATCTGTATGAAAGTAGACTGCCCAGTCTTCCTTCTGAGGAGTGGCTGGTGGGTTAGAAACGGCAGCCTTCTGGTTAGCAGAAGGCACTAAACCCCACCAGAGCTCCTTTTTTGTTTTTGTTTTTGGCCTTCAGTCATAAGTAAATTATAGATGATTGTAGACTTAGAAAACTGGGGAGGATCTTGTCCAGTGTAAATGTCTAACCATGAATATAGGCTGATATATTTCCACCAAGTAATTTATTCTGTAGTCATTAAAAGACATTTACTAAGTAATTTGACAGTAGAAGGAATAATTATAATGTAATCTGAAATAATGGTACTTGGCATAATTTGGGACTACAAGAAGTTTTAAAATTTTGTGCATACCTACCCTATTTTCTATGATAGTGACTTTTCCTGTACAATGGAAAGAAATGTCAAAAGTCACCTTTATTTATAATTCATGAGGCAGGTACATAGCATGCAATGTGAATTTATACATTTTTTCTTTTCATTTGCACAAAGACATATTTGGATAATTAAGATATTTCATAGTATGTAGGAATATATTTCTGAATAAACTAGATTTCTTCAAAGACATGTAGATAGTCTCGTTTGGAAGCACTGATTTTCTTTCTATATCATGTACTTCTACCCCTGGCCTACTTGTTTACTATCTATTCCCAATTTTGTAATGCAGTTCTTTATTTCTTCTTTTTATCAAAAATATTTCCATCAGTTTTACCCATAGCATATGGGTTTGTTGTTTCAGGAATTGGTGGCATTCAGGGATGTGGTCATTGACTTCTCTCAGGAGGAGTGGGAATATCTGGATTCTTCTCAGAAGGACTTGTACTGGGATGTGATGATGGAGAACTATAGCAACCTGGTCTCACTGGGTAAATTTATCTACTTTAGATAATTTTGAATGTACTTTCTGGAATATCAGCTGATAATTCAGTGAACCTCAAGGCTATCTTTTAACAGATTAGATAAATGTTTCCCTGTTCAAAGTAGGTTAGGCTTTGTTGTATTGTTGTTGTTATGTGCCATGGAGTCAGACCTGACTCCTAGTGACCCCTCCTTGGGTTTCCGAGGCAGTATAACTACGGAAGTAGATTGCCCAACCTTCCGAGGAGTGATTGGTGGGTTTGAACTGCCAGCCTTCTGGTTAGCAGTCAAGTGCCTTAGGCACTATGATAATTTCATTAAGTGTCTTCACCATTCTTTATGATGTTTATATCTCTTTCGAACTTCTTTGATACCCAGGGATCTGGGTTTGACTTATAGGACACATACGGCATAACCATTGAAATACAGTATTTTATTTGCACTCAGAATTGCTGTAGATTTTTATGTTTCCTATCCACCTTTAGGGAAAACAGTTAAGACAATGTCCTAATTTATTCTTATTATCAAAGGATCTCTTTTCTTTATAGATGAATCAATCCATAGAATTCACCTTACTCTTCAAAATTTAAGAGTAAATGGCAGGAGGTAAGAACGTTGTATTTAGATAACTCCACAAGATTACACAGCCAATTGGTATCACAAACAGGTTTTGTATTCAGGCAATCTAGCACCTAAGCTGGTATTCTTAACTGTTACACTATACTGCCTCTCAAGACAAGGAGTTGACATGAATTTAAATTAAATTAGACCTTTCTTCTCCTGTCTGTCTCTTTATGCTTTGTACTTCTGTGGACACTTTAAGGTAAATATTCTTTCAATTCTCTCATATTTATTTTCTCTGAAGTCTTTACCAATATTATTTTTATTTCATTTATTAAAAGTTTAAGAAATTCTCAAAGTGTTTTTTAGAATTGGTTATAATTCTCATAACTTTATGTTATAAATTGTGTCACATTTCTTTATTGTGAGCAGTATCTAAGTCAGTTGTGATCACCTAAAAGAAGAAGCTCTGGAGGCTTTCAAGGAATGTGACAAAAAAACAGGGATACCTGCTCAAGGAGGTGGACATCTGTGATGTTCAGAGCCTCCCATCAAAGGCCTGTGAAAAAAGAAGTTTTGATACCTGGGAAACATATTAAGATCATCCCATGCCACCAACTATATTCTAGTTCCTGTTTTGAATTTAGACATCTGTATATCTAAATTGACAAAGTATGGTTATTCATATACTCAGCATTTATTTGATGTCTACACTGAGCCAGATACTGTGCTAGCTATGTTAGTACATTAGTGAGCAAGACTGATACACATATTCCCCTCCTGGAATTGACATGCTAGTAGGTGAGATGTGTAATAAACTATTGTTGTTGTTGTTGTTATGTACCGTTGAGTCGAACACGACTCATAGTGACCCCTCCTTAGGTTTCCGAGGCAGTATCACTACGGAAGTAGATTGCCCCATCTTCCTTCCGAGGAGTGGCTGGTGGGTTTGAACCGCCAGCCTTCTGGTTAGCAGTCAAGTGCCTTAGGCACTATGCTACCAGAGCTCCCGTGTAATAAACTAGTAAACAAATAAATGGAAAGTCATAGGTAGTGTTACGTGCTGTAAAGAAAAAGTAAGGAGGATTAGAGGATAGAGACTGAAGGGGAGAGCTAATTCTAATAGTGTGGTTAGGGAAGGCTTTCCTAAGGAGGTGATATAAGATCAGTTCAAGCAGAGGGAATAGCAAATACAAAGACCCTAACAGAGGAAATAAGCTTGGGGCTCAGTATGGTTTGGAGCACTGTTAGTGAGGGAAAAAGTAATTACAGATGAGTTAAACAGTAGATTGTGTAAGAATTTGCTGGTCATGGTAAAAAATTTTATAGGAATGATTAGAAACCATGTTTTTAAATGTATCCCATAGATTCTGATTTCATTATTATATATATAAATACACACACATATATATAAATATATATAATTAGAAATCATAAATGTGTTATAAATTATAAATAAAATTTAAGTACATATATAAAATAATAATACATAAAAATAGGGTATTTCCTATTGTTTGTGTTTCTTATTATTTCTCTATTTTTATCAGAATTTTCCCATATGTCACTATTCCATTTTTCAGGACCTCATTCCTTCCCAATCAGTGCCCTCACTTTAACAGCAGACAGCCTGTATTGGAATACAGTTGGAATTCATTTTGCATTGTAATTCAGACACTCACAAGATGAGAGCTTGGTTTTGGTTTTTAGAAATCTCAGCTTTGTGGCTGTAGGAGATAAGTTTTAAGGCAGACTGGAATCTTTCAGGTCAGTTTTACAGTATGTGAGCTGGGAATTTAAAAGCTTTTCTTTCCCTACTTTCATCAGTATAATTTTGAACTTCCAGTCAATCTCATCATACTCATTAATTTGACAAGAACATTCTACAATATCAAATATATAGTCATTCAGAACGTTGTCTTTTTAATAAGTATTTGATTAGGAGTGTCCAGTGGTGATATTTTGCTTATCTGTCTTGCTATATCACAACATTGATTGTCAGAGCCCTCTTTACCCCTGGAGGTAGCATCATCACCCCCACCAAAACAAAAAAAAAACAAAGTCACTGCCATTGAGTTAATTTCAACTCACAATGACCTCCGTTGGGTTTCCAAGGCAGTCAGTCTTTACAGAAATAGATTTCCCCATCTTCCTTCTTCAGAGCGGCTGATAAGTTTGAACCACCAACCTTCTGGTTAGCAGTCAAGACACAGACACAGACACTGTGCCATCAGGGATCTAATCATATTGGAATAATAATTATAGAAACTCCGGAATCAGTTCAGAAAATTCATCCATAAGACTCTGTTCCTCTAGAACCACTCTCAGTACCCAAATTGATATGAGTCAAGATTCTTCAGAGTAACACAACTAATAGGATATATCAGTCATTGTCGTTGAGTCAATTCCGACTCATAGCAACCCCTCCTTGGGAGTCCAAGGTGGTGTCTCTATGGAAGTAGATTGCCTAGTCTTCCTTCCAAGGAGTGGCTGGAAGGTTTGAACTACCAGTCTTCTGGTTAGCAGTAAAATGCCTTAGGCACTATGCCACCAGAGCTCCTAATAGGGTATATATGTAGATTTATTCCTAAACTATGGTAGTTTCAATATCCTCATTTTTATGTGAAAGCTGGACAATGAATGAATAAGGAAGATCGAAGAAGAGTGACGCTTTTGAGTTGTGGTGTTGGTGAAGAATACTGAAAGTACTATGGACTTCCAGAAGAATTAACAAATCTGTCCTGGAAGAAGTGCAACTGAAATGCTCCTTGGAAGCAAGAATGGTCAGACTTTGTCTCACCTATTTTGGTC
>NW_006922465.1:260053-261427 GCF_000298275.1 Orycteropus afer afer
GGCAAGTCCAAAGTTCCTGGATTGAACATCAAACTGGAGGCTTTTCCGGGCTCCCGCAACTGCAGGGGCTGAGGAGCTCAAGGCTGATAGGCAGGACACCAGCTGTTGACTCCAATGAATGACAAATCCAAGATCTCCAGGCCGAATGGTGAACTGCTCACTCACGGACAGTTGTAGGCAGCACAACAGAATCCCAATCCACAGAAGAATGTCTCTTTTCCCAGGATGTCCCTGAATATAATGGAAGCAGGCCACACCCCTAGGGAAACTCCCCTTCAACAGATTGGCCACTCAGAACATAGTCATCCGATCCCATCATGGGAACAACCACACAGAACTGGGGTCCAGCCAAGTTGACACAAAGCTCCAACTATCACAGTCCACCCCTTGTCAACTTGGAAGTTGTACACATCTTCTTAACCATATATAATCTCTAAATAAGGACAATTATAAAGTCATATTTATGCCTAACACGATACACTAACACACGTACAACCAAAATGCATTAACTTTATTTACATTTCACAGTTCATAACAGAAGGAAACAAAAATATGTGATGCACATATACAATGAAGAAACATAACAATCACAGTCCTTGTTGCTGCAGCTGCTCCCGTGGTCGTAGCTGTTATTCAGAACTACCTTGTTCCACCACCCATTCTGTATTTCGCTTGCCCTCAGCAAGCACCTCAGCTGGTCGTGGTTATTTGCCTGGTGGGGTGATCCAAACATTCATTCCTTAAGGGTCTGGGCTGTTAGCAGTCATATCAGAATTGGGTTGCTGTAATTTCCCATTGACTTTAATCACAGGGCATGGTAGTACTAAAAGACATCCTAAAGAATCTCCTGTATTCCAGACATACTCTTCTTTGCCTCCATATGCCCTGACTCTGACTGGTGGGCCACAATGACGCTTTGGGTCTCCTAGAATTAGTGTCAGTTCAGAGCCAGTGTCCAGTAATCTCTGAAAAGTCTGATTATTTCCTTTTCCCCAATGAACAGTCACTCTTGTAAAAGGCCTCAGATCCCTTTGGGGAAGACTAGGAGAAAGACTGATATTATAGATTTTTGTCAATGTAGTGGGATCCTTCCTCAAAGGGACCTGGCCTCCCCTTCATTCAAGGGGTTGTGGTTCTGTAAACTGACTGAAGTCTGGGAATTGAGAGGCTGTGACTCTGTATTCTGGTGATTCAATCTAGGTTGCTGTTCACATGACCTTAAATTCTTCTGTCTATACTGATCAAGTAACTATTTAGTAGGCTTGCCATGTATTTCACTACCAGGAACACCATGAGCAAGTAGCCAATGCCATAATTCCACACATGTCAGACTATTCTGATTAGTGTTCCGACTCTGCTGTCCATTATGGTAAC
>NW_006922465.1:262677-263936 GCF_000298275.1 Orycteropus afer afer
TTCTCACAAGTACTTGATCTATTGGTGGTGCTATTTTGCATATTAATGTTGCCACCTCATGCCACAGATTAGCAGGGCCCTCTTTACTAACAGACGCAGGGTCACTAGTGTCTTTAAGATTAATCAAACTGGAGAACCATTCTAGGAAGCCCATCCTTATGATTTTGTCTCTCTAGAACCACCCCACTCTTGGTACCAAATGTGTTAAGACTGGGTTATCTAGAGAAACAAAAACCAGCAAAGCTTATATATATATATAGAGAGAGAGAGAGAGAGAGAAAATTATATTAGGAAAATGGCTCACACACATATAGAAGCCGGCAAATCCAAAGTTCCTGGATCAAACGTCAAGCTGGAGGCTTTTCCCAGCTCCCACAACTGCAGGGGCCGAGGAGTTCAAGGCTGACAGGCAGGACACCAGCTGTTGACTCCAACGAATGACAAATGCAAGATCTCCAGGCCAAACGGTAAACTGCTCACTCATGGACAGTTGTAGGCAGCACAACAGAATCCCGGTCCACAGAAGAATGTCTCTTTTCCCAGGATGTCCCTGGATATACTGGAAGCTGGCCACACCCCTAGGGAAACTCCCCTTGAACAGATTGGCCACTCAGAACACAGTCATCCGATCCCATCATAGGAACAACCACACAGAACTGGGGTCCAGCCAAGTTGACACACAGCTCCAACTATCACAGATATCATGTTTGGTAAAATGGAGGGTCAACGAGAAGGGGGAAGACCCTCAATGAAATGAATTGACATAGTGGTTGCAACAATGAGCTCAGGTACAGCAAGGATCATGCGGCTGGTGCAGGAATGGGTAGTGTTTTGTTCTGTTGTACGTGGGGTCATTATGAATCAGAACTGAGTCAATGGCAGCTGACAACATAGCCTAGCCAAATTGACATGTAAAACTAACCATCACAGGTGTTTTCTCATATTGTGTTGTGCCTTAGATAGTTTTCCAGACCACTAGAAAGGATGCTATTGTCCAGTTTTCTAACTGAATTTTGGCTTTTAGGGAAAGGATTTGCCCATTTCCTCACTTGGCCATAGCTGGAAATCTCCAGTTGTTTTTCATAGTATTTATGGCTTGTGCTATACTTATTAAAAGCAAATTTACCTTTATATTCTTGAGAATAGATATGATAGAAGCATTAAAGTCTTATCTACTGATCTAACATCTTGGTAATTTTGGGGTTCATATTCATGGATTATCATATTCATTGAGTATCTTATTTCTGGAAAACAGGTCA
>NW_006922465.1:266879-272817 GCF_000298275.1 Orycteropus afer afer
GAGAGCTGGACAATGAATAAGGAAGACCGAAGAAGAGTTGATGCTTTTGAGTTGTGGTGCTGGCGAAGAATGCTGAAAGTACCATGGACTGCTATAATCCTTCAGAGAGGTTTATTTTTTCTTAACTTTACATTTTGGTAGGTGGCAGCATATATGATAATTGGGTCTAGTAAGCCTTAGTGATTCCAGGTTTTAAATAATTTGTAATTGCTCAGTTTGTATGTAACTTTATCATCTGCTAAGAATTTAAAAATCACATTCTCTCTTCAACTGATGGTGCTGGGATCCATATTAAGTTTATAAGCTTACTCATGTTTTTTGGTTTGGTTATTTTTGACTCATCAATTTTATTTCCATTTATGTATAAGAAATATAAGTGAAATGTTACTCAATTTCAGTTTAGTTCTTTCATGTCAAAAATTTTTTAAAAAATTTCTGTGAGACCAAAGAATGAGATGGTGCCCAGTTACCAATCTTAACCACTTGAAAAGGGATCAGAATTGGAGATTCTGTATAGAGTGGGAGAATAATGTAGAACAAAACTCAAAATCGTAAAAAAGACGAGGTTAGTGGTCTGATAAAGACTGGTAAAACCCCTGAGACTATGACGCAGAGTCACCCTTTGGACCTGGAATTGTGGCTTAACTCTGAGCCAAATAGTAGAGAGGGCTATGAGCTAAACACTTACAGCAGAGAGATGCAGTCTATAGAACAATCAGCCACGGGAGATCAGAAGAGCAGCATTCGCACAGGGAGAAAGGTAGGGCAGGAGTGAATGCATAGGCAACAAGGACACAGGAAAAGGTAACCATAGGGAAGAAGTGGAAGGTGCGCTGCTAACTGCAGGGAATGTAACCATGTCACAAAACAAAATGTGTATGAACTGCCAAATGTAAAACAAATCTGCTTTGTAAAATTTCACCCAAATCACAATTAAAAGTTAAAAATATATATTTTTTAAAATTTAAATTAGATTGGTTAAGAAAATTAGAAAAGTCTTCCCCTACATTTGTGGTTCAAGTATCAGAGATGTGGGCCAAGTTTTTACATAGAAATTGAGGTTCCTTCCTTCTGGCTTTTTCTTTGCAGATTCCTTTTTCTGCTTTTCATTGACTGTTTGCCCTGAACTCTATCCTATGGGTTTTGTTTTGTTTTTTTGGTTGGTTGGCTTGTTTTCACGTCAGAAAGAATGTGTATGTTCTATCTGACATTTTCCTTGCTTGTGTGGTGCAAACTGAGGGTTAACCTAAAGCTAAAAGCTATGAAAACCAGAAAAATTATCCTTTCTTCTTTCTTTCTTCCAAGTATCAACTCCTCTCTTGATCTTCCTGTTTTATCCACTCCCCTCTGCTGTCAAGAAGTTGATTTTTTGTATTCTCTTACAATATAAGGTAGTTATCTGTGGAAGGGTTGGTCAGGAGGAGCTACTCAGTCATATCAAAAGTAGAGCCTATCCGTTCATTTCTAGTATTTTGAAACTCTGTTTTAGATGTGTTTCCCACAACATAGTGTTAGATTTTGCTTTGTTAGCAAATCTGAAAATCTTTTTTTTTTCTTTCTTGAAGTAAGGTAATTTATACTTATTTATAAGCTTGATATATTTTACCTTAGTTCTATCATATGTTTTATTCTATTTTTATTTATATTCAAATCTGTTGTATAAGTAGTTTTTGGTTATATTTTCTCCTCTTATATCTTTTTCATATTTAGAAAGTGTTATATTTTTTGTTTTAAATTACTTTTACTAATACCTTTATATAATGACTAATTCTCTATTGATTTTATACCTTAAACAATATTGAAAATACTTGTAACCCCTCTTTTCAAAGTATATTTAAAATATTTCTTTCAGTTTTTTACTGGAATTAGCAATTAGCAAGTTTTATTCATATTTATTTTCTTTGATAAGCGTTAAATGTATGTATTTATTTGTAGACTAAGACTACATAATGATGATAAAGGACAGACTATAGCATATAATGCTATATATGCTCTAGCAAGATAGATACACTCTTGAGAAACTGGATGGACATTTGCCATGTCCAACCCTAACCCAGTCTCCTGCCCTCCCTACCCTGTAACCCTCCCCCTGTGCCCCTTATATTTATGCACTCCTGTTTGTCCTGCATTTTCTAAATTTGAATGTTGGTCGCTGGTGCCCCGTGGTCTATTGCTCTAAGGGATGTATCACCATAGAGTATGTGGGTGTGTCATCCTAGGGTGAGTTGTCTGCATGTACATTTTATTAACTATTGGGCTGAGAGCCAGCCCCTGGGGTTGCATTTTATTCCAGGCACAGAATGTATTCTAGGGCCATAGTATTGGGGGTCTCATCAGATTTCATCTGACTAGTAATTCTGGTCATTATTGAGTTTTTGGATTTTATTCCACATTTTTCCTCCCACTTTATCCTGGATCTCCAGATTTGATCCTTTCCTGAGTGGCTGGCATTGGTAGCCAGGCACCATCTAGTTCTTCTGGTCTTGAGGGCCATCATGTCCTATGGTTGATTGCTTCCAAATGCCCTTGTTTTTTTGCACTCTTCTTCACTTCGATGCTAGGAGCCTGCATGAGTATGGGGAGGGATATACAGAAAAGAAATGGGAGGACACCAAATTGTGCACATAAGAGATAGATGACAGATGCTAATACCAACCAATGTGTCCACAATACTGCATTGCCATTACCACCAAACACCAGGCTACAGATAAACACATAAATACCTGAGAGGATCAGACGGGGGTCAGTGAACAGAAGTATACTCTAGACCAAGGATAGATTCAGCTGAGGCTAATCTTGCACAGATGCCAATGATACAAATTACCTGCAATCCTTACAGAAACAATAGAAGACAGACACAGAGTAATCCCTCACAGACAATCAGACACTATGGGAGAGAGCTTCAATAGATCTACCATCTCAGGACCATAGTACTGGGGGACACCAGACTCAATTGGCACAACAAAATACATAAAAAGCTTGTTCCACACCTACATTGGTGAGTAGCAACTGGGGTCTTAAAAGCTTTCAAGTGGTCTCCTCCATTCACTTTGGTTACTTGATAATCATTCTCTAGTAGGGGATCTTGGGAATGATAGTCCTTTAATTTTTTATTGCTAATTTTAGTTTATATCTTTTATACTTGGATTTCAGTTTGGTTAGAACTAAAATTCTTGACTACATTTTCCTTAGTGTCTTAAATTGAACACTCTTTTGTCTTTTAGATTAAAACTTTGCTCTAGAAAGTGTTGCGTTAGTTGTCGATCTGATTTTCTTTCCATTATAAGTGATCTGATCTTTTTCCCTCAATAGCCAAAGATTTAATCTCAGGTCTTTTTTCTGTGTTCTCTGCATTTGTCATCTGAATTCAATTTTCTGTGTACAGAATATTCCCTTTCAATGTCTAATTTCTAATCTTTTTATTTTTTTGCAGGGAATTTTTCTTGATTTTTAGATTTCAGTATTTGTTCAATTTCATTGCTTTGTTTTTTTTTCCTTTGGGACCTTCTATTTTATCTATGTTGGCTATTCTCTGTCTTCTGTATTTGTCATTTTTCACTTCAGGGCTTATCATCAATTCCTTTTCTTTCTTTTTTGTTTAATTTTGAAATAATTTAAAACTTATAAATAGTTGCAAGAATAGTACAAAGAAAAAAAAAGAATGCAAAGAAATCACATGTGTACTTCATGTAGATTCACTACTTCTTAACTATTTACCAGATTTTCTCTATCATATTTTGTTTGTTTACATTACATATACACACATATATAATGTATACGTGGACATATTTTTTAAACCAGTGCATACACACTGATATATCTAATTGCAATCCAACTCTACCATTTCTTTTATACTTCCTCCTTATGTATTTGTATATCCTTTTTCACGTGATGAGATAACTGTCTCCAGTTATCCTCAGTATATTTATTTATTACTCAGTTGCTCAGTATGCATTCAGTTTCCTACCCACAAAAATGGTTTCCTCTGCTTCTGCTGCTCTGTCCATGTAAACACAAGCCCAGGCTTCATCTTTCTCCCCATCTGTGGCCAAGCACACTGAGCTCCTCTGCCAGCCCCAGCTCCCACCACTCACAGTGAACATAACAGCTCATCCCTCTTCATTTCTTCTTAATTGTAAAATTTTGAAAAAGAAAAACCTTTGAGAGGCTGTGGGCCAATTCACCTTGTAACAAGAACCAGCACTCTCCTGGTTGGCCCAGCTACCAAATGAGCCATTCCTTTTACCTATCCACTCTAGCATATATGTGAGTACTTTTCAGTTCATATCTTAAAATGTTATTTTTAGACTTTTCTTCTTTTGTGCCTTTGATTTCTCTTAAGTCATTATTTGTTTCCTTTTAAAGAAGCTTGTTTTCCTTCTAATTAAATCTTCATTTGAAATAAACTTTTAAAAAAAAATAATCCCTGAACTGTATATACATTCCTGAGTTTTACTTATTATGATTTGTTTTTCTTTCATTTCTTTTGTCACATCCCTAATGTGGATTTTCAAAGTTAATTTTACTATTTCTTTTAAACATTGTGAGTCAGATTTTTTTTCTTTCTATCTTGTAAATCTAAATATTTAAAGCTAAGACCTTTTTCCTGACAACAGCTGTATCACAGAAGGTCTAGTATATAGGATTTAAAATTTCTTTTTAGGAATTTGATAATTTTAGCTTTTATTTCCCTTTGACTCAAGAATTGTTTTAGTAGAGGCTTCTTTATGTTTCTTTGTGAAATTTAAGTTTCTTAGGTATATTGTAAAGTTAGGTGGATTATACTTGGGAATTTTTACATAGAATACATTGTACATGATAATTTGTACTTTATCAGAAGACATATAATTTTTGATAGACACTCTCTTCAGGATATTCAAGCTGACTACAGCATTAGAGTAATGATAATTTAATTCCTCCATTGTGCAGTTCCATTTTTCCTCATGCAACTAAAAAACACTGTGTAAGATTTTAGTTTGGCATTCTGTGTATATACAGTTTCTGATCATGATTCACCTGATGATTTTTACAACAATTGAAAATCTTCATCTGAATTCATGCTTTTTATAAATCTGTCATTCTTTATATGTATATTCATTACTTACCCTCACAAGTTGAAACTAGTTCTTCGATAAGTTTGAAATGTAGTTCTAATGAGAAGGCAGTAAAAATGTTAGATTATCACTCTCAAAAAGAGATTAAATGAAGCAATCTACAGATGTATAGAGTAGAAAGTGGAAACAAGTAGTGGAACAAAACAAATCAATGATTAACAGTTACTGAGTATTTACTATGTTCCAGTCACCATACTGGATATTTTTGTTGTATTATCTCCTTTGAGCATCACAAAAATCCAATGAACTGGGAACTACTGTTTTCCCTTTTTAAAAGTGAGGAAATTGGGATTCAAAATGGACTCTCATCAGTAATCACCATGCTGGTTCCCTCTAGCATCTTAGTGTTTGAAAAACTAGGTACAGCAGTTTGAATTAGTGATTCTGGTGCTCTGAACAGCTCACTGAGTCAGAGTGCACCAAACTCAGGGGAGTAAAATTAGAAAGGAGAAAGGGACAGGGGAAAAAAAATAACAAGATCAGAAGATCTATCCTGTGGAGTGCTGACAGGAAGCTGAGAAAGGCCATCAGAGACCTCCTTGGGTTAAGGAAGAAGACACACCACACCAGCATATCAGCGACCACAGCAGACTACCAGCAGTCACCCCAAGGATCTAACTTCAGCACCTGATTTTATCGGTAACGTGGGTCAGTTGGTACAAATGGGCACATCCAGTGCCACTGAAACCCCAGCAGAAAGCCAATTGGTGCTGCAAGACAGTGGGCCTAGGGAGGTGCCCCACAGCAGATCACCAGTCAGGCTTGGGTTAGCTTAGTGGTACTGAGGGTACCTCAGTTGAGTTTGACTTTGTCACTAATATTGG
>NW_006922465.1:273257-274631 GCF_000298275.1 Orycteropus afer afer
TCTCCACAATACCCTCACTCATCCAATAGCAGAAATCACATTCAGCCACCACAATGCCTCCCAGTTCAAATTCTATACCCTCTTTACAGCTAATAGAAACCCATATCCACATTCCACACAGTGATTCCATCATCACAAAGTAAACTGCAGAGCGACCCAGCATACCTGAATTAATAACTAAAAAAAATAAAATACACCAGCTTCACTTTTTCAAAATATTAAATCATAAAACCAAGTCAAAACAAATCAATACATAACCAACAGTTGAAAACAACCTCAAAATGTCTAGGAAACAACAGGTAACCTCAAATAAAACAACAACAACAAAAAAAACAGGACAAGGCATTAGAAGCAAAACCACAAACAAAAGTCTCATTAAACAGAAGAGGAGGAGGCAATGGAATTGTCCAAGAAGGAATTTACAAGGTACGTTTATAGGGCTTTACAAGAGCCTAAGGAAACCCCAAACAGAACCAAGGAGAACATAGACAGTTCCCTGGAAGAACTCAGAAAAATCAGTCAAGAACAAAACAACAAGATTAATGCACAATCAGCAAAACAGCAGTTAGAAATCCAGAAGATGAATACCAAAATTACAGAATTACACAACACAGTGGAAGCACAAAAGAGTAGGCTAGAACTGGCTGAAGAATGCTTATCCCAACTAGAAGACAAATCCCAGGACCCTAGCCTGTATGAAGAAAAATCAGAACAAAGATTTAAGAGAAATGAAGAGAACCTAAGAATTATATGGTATGATGTGAGAAAACAACATAAGACTCATTGGAATTCTAGAACAAGAAGAGGCAGAAAAAAAAAAAAATAAGTAAAGAAATCCAAAGGAACAAGATTAAATTAGTCCATTTCATACCTCATTAGCATCAACAGTAGAAACAGTTTTTGGTTAGCAGTCAAATGCCTTAGGCACTACGCCACCAGAGCTCCTTATATGGTGTCTGGTATTTAAAAAAAAAAAAAAAAAATACCCTGAGAAAATTATGGAAGACCTGCTTCCCCTATATCATGAAGGAAGAAAAGATATTTGTCCAAGAAGCCCATAGAACTCCACACAAGATAGATCCCAAGAGAAAAACACTGAGGCATATCGTAACCAAACTCTCCAAAACCAAAGACAAAGAATTTTGTGAGCTGCCTGGGACAAAAGAAATATTACTTGTAATAATCAAAAAGTTAGGCTGAGTTCTGATTACTCAACAGAAACCATGCAGGCAAGAAGACAATGGGATGGCATATATAAAACACTGGAAAAGAACTTCCAACCAAGAATCCTATATCCAGCCAAATTATCCATCAAATATGTGAGCAAAATCAAGGCATTCTCAGACAAACAGAAATTAAGGGATTTTGTGAAAA
>NW_006922465.1:294836-299173 GCF_000298275.1 Orycteropus afer afer
TAAGGAATATGGGAAGGTCTTTAGTCATGATTCACACATTGATGAATGTGAGAAGATACATACAGGTGAGAAAACCCATGAACGTAATGAACGTTGGAACACCTTTGATGTAGATGATCCACATCCTCTACAACTGAATATACATACTGGTATGAAATCTTGTAAAAGTATGGAATGTGAAAATATATTTAATTTTTATGAAGACCTTAGCGTCCACGAGAAAACTCATAAGGATGAAATGTGCTGTAAATATAAGGAACACGGAAGGACCTTTTCAGTAGTTGGAGAAATGACTTCACTTCAGAAAATTCATGCTGGTGAGAAATCCTATGAATGCATGGTCTGTGGGAAATTGTTTAGAGTGCATGCACAACTTATCCGACATCAGAAAATCCATACTGATGACAAACCCTACAAATGTTTGGACTGTGGTAAGGACTTTAGATTTCATTCACAGCTAACTGAACATCAGAGAATTCATACTGGTGAAAAACCCTATAAATGTGTGGTATGTGAGAAGGTCTTTAGAATTAGTTCACAACTTATCGAACATCAGCGAATTCATACTGGTGAGAAACCTTATGTGTGTAAGGAATGTGGGAAGGCTTTTGGAGTCTGTAGAGAACTTGCTCGACATCAGAGAATCCATACTGGTAAGAAACCCTATCAGTGCAAAGCATGTGGAAAGGTCTTTAGAAATAGTTCATCCCTGAGTAGACATCAGAGAATTCATACTGGTGAGAAGCCCTATAAATGTAAGGAATGTGGGAAAGCTTTTGGGGTAGGTAGTGAACTTACCCGACATCACAGAATTCATAGTGGTCAAAAACCTTATGAATGTAAGGAATGTGGGAAGTTCTTTAGACTTACATCAGCCCTTATTCAACATCAGAGAATTCATAGTGGGGAGAAACCCTATGAATGTAAGGCATGTGGGAAGGCCTTTAGACACAGTTCAGCCCTTACTGAACATCAGAGAATTCACACTGGAGAGAAACCGTATGAATGTAAGGCATGTGGGAAGGCCTTTAGACATAGTTCATCCTTTACAAAGCATCAGAGAATTCACACTGGTGAGAAACCCTATGAATGTAAAGAATGTGGGAAGGCCTTTAGTTTGGGTAGGCACCTTACATAACATCAGAAAATTCGTACTGGTGAGAAGTCATTTGAATGAAAGGAATGTGTAAATGCCTTTTCTCATTTTCCACTGGAGAAAATTGTGTATTTAACAAGAATTAATCCAGGATATTCAGTCTCTCCATCTTTTAAAAAATATTTCCACACTTTATGGCTACTCTGCATTTGAAAGGAGAATTTCTTAGTCATAGGTTATATATACATTAAGCTTTGTTAGATGTTGCCAAGTATTTCTCCTTTCGTATCAGTTTATGTGCTTAGTGTTCATTGACAGATGAGGGTCTCTGTTAGTCAATATTTGAAATATGTGGGATGTCTGTTCCCCTAATTACTAGTGACTTGAGTATCTTTTGATAGAATTTTCTTATCCAGGATGTTGTTTAGACTGGCTTATTGTTTGTACTTTGGTCCTATTACCTGTTCATTATTTTGGGCTCATTGATTTGTAATATTACTCAGATACATTTTTTTGCATTCTAATTCTTTGCTTGTTATATAGGATGTGCTTATCTTCCTCCAAAGCATTCTATCTGGAACTCCCAACTACATACAATATGGTTTAAGAGTCCTTTGTCCCTACATGGTGCCTGTGCAGATTTTTGTTTGTTTTCTGTTATTTTTGTTTTAATGATAGGTATGTAACCACCTTTCTCTTTTCATTGAATGGTTGGCTTCTTTTTTAATTTCTATTTTGTTTTGATAAAACCAAAACCAAGTCCACTGCCAGAGTTGATTCTGAGTCATAGTGACCCTGTATATCTACACCATGATTCTTTTAAGGAGCCTTTTCACCTCTGTTCAGTACTAGCTAGGATCCAAATGAAAGAAGCACTTTTAAATATTTGATGAAAAGTATTAAACCCAATCTGTCAGTC
This sequence comes from Orycteropus afer afer, assembly GCF_000298275.1. Taxonomy (NCBI): domain Eukaryota; kingdom Metazoa; phylum Chordata; class Mammalia; order Tubulidentata; family Orycteropodidae; genus Orycteropus; species Orycteropus afer. The sequence goes on from NW_006922465.1 coordinate 296,852, forward strand.
TCTTAAATTTGTAAAACATCTTTACACAAAGAGAAGAAATACACAACTACTGCAATTATAAGTTGATCACTGAACGTACATAAAGAGGGTTTAAACCATATTATTACCATTACTTTGATTGAGTTGTGTCTCTATTTTTACTATGACTTTTCTTTTTATTCTCCCTCAGAATTGCCTTATTTGGGTTTGAGCAGTTGAAAAATAGAATTTCTGTAGTTTTAGTAATCTCACCTGACTCCGATGAATGAAAATGAGACAATCAGAGAGAGATGATGTTCCAAATCTTAATTGTCTATCATCTCTTAGGACTGTTGACCTGGTTATGCAGTTAGTGTGACTATGAGCCACTCATTATTGGATTTTCTTATAAGAAAATTTCCCTATTATATGTGGGTACATATATGTCATTAGGTTTTAATTTTTAAAATTGGTATCTTTCCCATAATTTATATACTCATTAGAACTTTGCATGATCACCAGTAGTAATTAAGCTATTCTTTTATTGGATATATTGATTTATGTTTTCTAAATATTCCTTATTAGTATTTATTGAAATATGTAGTTTTTTAATATATGTATACCTATAGCTATTTTAAGGGAGCCTTGGTGGCACAGTGGTTAAGTGCTCAGCTACTAACCAAAAGGTTGGCAATTCAAACCCACCAGCTTATCCATAGGAGAAAGATGTGGCAGTCTGCTTCCATAAAGATTTACAGCCTTGGAAACACTATGGTCCAGTTTTACTCTGTCCTAAAGGGTTACTGTGAGTTGGAATAGACTCAGTGACAGTGGGTTTGATTTTGGTTTTTATAGCTATTTCATGTCATAAGCAGTAAGCAATGAATCTGTTTTACCTTGTTTATTAGGATGTTTGCATATTTCATATCTTTGGAATAGAGTTGAACACTATTTCCTGTGATATTATGTGACCACCACTACTACTTACTCTTGGATCCCGTTCTAACTGGTTATTTTGAGTTACCATCAGTGCTGGTTAATTTCCTTCCTCTTGGTGTAATACTGCATATTCTATACTTCTTGTGTTTCTTTTTTTTTTTTCTTTCCAGCTTAAGCAAATTCAGACAATAAGTGACCTAATCTTTAAATACAGACATAAAATTAACGACAGTATACAAAATAACCGTGGGTTTTGGCACTTCCTTTTGAAATCATCAATGAATAAAACATATCCTTATTATGGTCTCCCTTAGAGTTCTGGTGGTGTAGTGCCTAAGGCATTTGACTGCTAACCAGAAGGCTGGCAGTTCAAACTTACCAGCCGCTCCTCAGAAGGAAGATTGGGCAATCTACTTCCATAGAGATACCACCTCAGAAACCCAAGAGGGGTTGCTATGAGTCAAATCAACTCAAAAGCAGTAAGTTTTTTTTTTGTTTGTTTGTTTTATTTGCATAAAACCTACATTTTGGTCACATTACATTAGTGTTTTTCCTGCGACCTTTTTTATGAACTCATGGCTTTTCACAGACTATGCTACTCCAATAAGTCATAATGTTGTTTTTACTACTGTTTGATGATCAGATTGATAAAATGTCACTTTTTTTTTTTCCTATTATCTTCTGACCTTTCATCCCCTCTGCATTTTGCTTAGCCTACTTGGAAGCCTCCACACCCCACCACCCCACCCCACCCGCAAATACAAGAGGACGTTCCAGACCTATACTGTTTATTCCTACCCTAAACTATGGATTTAGCTGCCCACTGTAAAGGAATTGTGGTTCCACTTAAGGCAAATAGCATTAAAGAGTAAGACGTGTGATAGGACTGCACAGAGAGTCTGTGATGTAGAAACACTGCTTGTTGACTTACCTTTAAATTAATAGCAGAACTGAATAAATGTTTTCAGAATCTTATTTTTGCATTGTTTTTAAAAATGAACTTTGAAGTATGATTTACATGCAATAAAGTATATCTATTTTATTTATGAGATCTGAGTTTTAATGATTTATGTACTGTGTAACCACCTCTCCACTGTCAAGATGATGATACTTCCATCACCCCAAAATAGTCCTTCATGCTCCTTTTCAGTTATCTCCCACTTACCCCAGACAGCCACTGATTTCCTTTCTCTATATATAGATTTATTATACATCTTCTAGAATTTCATGTAAATGGGAACACTTACTATGTAATATTTTGTGTCTGCTTTGTTTTATAACATATTTTTGAGATTCACCAATGTTTTAGTTTTAGGGATTACTTTGTTCTTTTCATTATAGAGTACTATTATGTTATACAGGAGCTCCGGTAGCATAGTGCCTAAGGCAGTTGGCTGCTAACCAGAAGGCTGGTGGTTTAAATCC
>NW_006922465.1:303737-305092 GCF_000298275.1 Orycteropus afer afer
CACCTGGACAGATCTTCATTGGGTGGCATCTGCCAAGATCTCCTTCACTGGGTGGCTCCAGTCCCCTAGTTCCTCTGAGTGTCGGCCCTGCCCCCTCACTCTTGGGCAGCCATTATGGCTCCATCCCACTGGCCCACATGAACAAGCAGCCCCACACTCCAGAACCAAGTTGGTGAAGGTCTGACTCTGAAACCTAGGAGGCTGTGGTGGTTCCACCCTCAAAGGCCATGGTCCTACCCTTGAGGCTGAGGCAGCTCTGCTTCCAGTCTCCTTGGTCTCTCTGCTTCTGCCAATTAATGCCTGAGGGCAACCCACTCCACCAGGAATCTTCCCAGCCAAAGGACACTTAGCTTTCTTGCTCCGTGGACTGGCCAACCTGCTACTCCATCTCATGCCAATCTCTTCTACCAATTAATGCCCAAAGGCAACACACTGTACCAGAAACCCACCTGTCCAATGGCATCCAGCTTTCTCCTCTGTGGGCTGGTAAGGCTGTCACTGTCTCATGCTGGTCTCTCAGCTCTGCTACTACCATCTCTCATGACAAAGTTCAGCTCTACTATTGCCTTCTCTTACGCCAGTCTCTCAGCTCTGCTACTGCCATCTCTCATGCCAGTCTTTTGGCTTTGCTACTGCTATCTCTTATGCCAGTCTCACAGATCTGCTACTGCATACTGGGGTCTCTCTGCTGGGGTCTCAGCAAGTGTACATTCCACTACTGTTCCCACATTTTAGGTATCTGTCAGAGCAGCACCCACTCCTGGTACCATATTTTGTTTTGGTTACCTAGTGCCACTCTAACAGAAATACCACAAATGGGATGGCTTGAAGAAACAGGAGTTTATTCTCTTACAATTTTGGACGGTAGAAGTCCAAGTTCAAAGTGCCAGGCTCTACAGGATGGGTAAAAGCCCCTCAGCCATGGGCTTCAGCTCTGCCTCCTGCTTTTGGCCCACTGAAACTGGAGGCTTTTAATTACATAGGCAGCTGCTGGCTGCTGAGGCTGACAAACCCAAGGTTGACAAGTGTGGTGGTTATGTTTGTGTGTCAACTTGGCTGGGCCTGCTTGAGTGGCTGGGAAGCTGGTGGTAGTTATTCCCCATCAGGAGCCTGGCAATCAGTTCCATGGTGGGATCTACCACAAGCAGGTAAGTAGCTGCTTTGGATATGTGGTCTGCTTCCCACATATAAAAAGCAGCTTTGAGGATGGTCTCTAGTTTATGGTATGCTTGGACCCTGCATGTAACCTGCATGTGTCATTGTTCCGCTGCCTGCCATGCTATGCTGACTTTGGGACTTACAACGGATTTGAATTAATGGCCTGCCATGTGGTTTGGTAACATCAGGACTGTGCC
>NW_006922465.1:305432-305949 GCF_000298275.1 Orycteropus afer afer
GGGGGGTTCAAGCATGCTGAAAAGCTGGAGATCTTCCTTAAAGCTGTTTCTTATATACTGGAAGCAGCCCCTATCCCTACAGCAGCTACTCAGCTACTCCAGTAGATTCCACCATGGAATTAATTACCAGTCTCACCATGGGGAATAACTACATCCAGCTTCCCAGCCACTCAACCAGGTCCAGCCAAGTTGACCCACAATCTTAACTACCATATGTTGTTGTTGTTGTTATGTGCTGTTGAGTCAGACACAACTCATAGCAACCCCTCCTTGGGTTTCCAAGGCAGTATCATTACAGAAGTAGATTGCCCCATCTTCCTTCCAAGGAGTGGCTAGTGGGTTTGAATCACCAGCCTTCTGGTTAGTAGTCAAGTATGTTACTTATTTCTTTTTATTTATTTGTTTGTTTGTTTATTTTTTTAAATTGTGATTTGGGGGAAGATTTACAGAGCAAATTCACTTTCCATACAGCAGTTCACATATACTTTGTCTCATGTCATTGACCACAGTTTACCAC
>NW_006922465.1:308568-315713 GCF_000298275.1 Orycteropus afer afer
TATATCCTGGTCCAGGATTATCTTCTGTGTCTGTGTTAATTGGTTTCCCTTTTCTTTGTTGAAGAGGGTCTGTGCAGTCTTTCTGCCTAGTCCGCCATCTTGCCGGATCTCCTATTTATTTCTTTTAACTACCATGTATAGAATGATATTAATAGACATAAATAACATTTAAAAAATGATGTCTTATTGGAATTCCAGGACAAGAAGAGGCAAACATACTCACACAGAAAATTATCGAAGACTTACTAGCAGAAAACTTCCCCAATATCATAAAAGACAAGAAGATATCCATCCCAGAAGCTCAATGAACTCCATCCAGGCTAGACCCCAAGGGGAAGTCTCTAAGACCTACCATAATCAAACTTTCCAAAACCAAAGACAAAGAAAGAATCTTGAGAGCAGCTTGGGATAAATGAAATGTTACTGACAAAAGGCAGTTAGTAAGACTGTCAGTAAGTAAGTAAAAGGCAGCCAGTAAGACTCTGATTTCTCTTCAGAAACTGTGCAATCAAGAAGACAATGGGATGACATGTACAAAACTTTGAAGGAAAATAATTGCCAGCCAACAATTACATGTCCAACCAAACTGTCCTTCAGCTATAATGGTTAAATTAGGACATTCCCAGACAAACAGAAGTTAAGGGATTTGTAAAAACCAGACCAACCTTACATTAATGCTAATAGGAATACTTCCAGCAGAAAACCAAAAATGGAACACAACAATTTAAGATTACAACACATAACAACACTACCCAGAAACCAACCCAGAAAAAGAATTCTCAAAAGTAAAATAAGCTTATAATCTGTAAATGACACCAACTACAAAGCAAATGGAGGGAATAAAAGGTAAATTACAAAACTTCCAAATGGGGAAGAAATCAGGATGATATAAATATAGAATAATTGCAAAATTAGGGTGCTAAGAACCCATAGGGCAACTACAAAGAAAATTAAGCTTTCTAATCAAAACAAGAAGAAAATCACAAGGACTTAGTAAACACAAAATCAACAACAATGAAGAAAAGGGAGAGAAAATTCAATAGCAAAATACACTCAGCACAGAAAATATTCAGAACAAAGAAACCATCAGCACTACAACAACAAAAAATTACAACCATAAATTCACACCTATCATTAATTAGTGATGTGAAGGATTAATGCACCACTCAAGAAAGAGAGTCATAGATTAGTTAAGAAAAGACCTATCAATATTCTGCCTACAAGAAACTCGCCTTAGATAAAAAAAGATAAAAAATTAAAAATCAGTGGAAAAAGGCATATCAAGCTAATGGCAATGAAAATAGGGCAGGAGTTGAAGTATTAATTTCTGATAAAAATAGAATTAAAGGCAAAAACAGTGTAAGGGACAAAGAAGGACATTATATGATGATAAAAGGGTCAATTGGCCAAGAAGACCTAACCATAATAAATATCTATATTTAAACATGAAAACCCTCCAAAATACATAAAGCAAACATTAACTGAATTGAAAAGAGATACAAATAGTTCTACAATAGTACTACAAGATGGTAACACACCACTTTTGATGAAGGACAGAACATTGAGAGAAAAACAAAGATACTGAAGACCTCAACAACACTGTCAACCAAATCAACCTCACAGACATATACAGAACACCACCAACAAAAACACAATACATATTTTCAGTGCATATGAGTGATTCTCCAGAATAGACCATATGTTAGGCCACAAAGCAAGTCTCAATAAATTTAAAAACATCAAAGTACTACAAAGAATCTTCTCAGATCCCAATGCTATAAAATTGGCAATCAGTAATAGGAAGACCAGAAAGAACATATCAAATACAAGGAAACTGAATAATGTACTGCTCGAGAACTACTGGGTAACAGAAGAAATGAAGTGTGAAAAAAAAAAAAAATTCCTAGAAACAAACAAGAATGAAAACACAATATTTTGGTCCTCTAGTGCTGCTCTAACAAGAATACCAAGGTGGAGATGGCTTTAGCAAACAAGAATTTATTTTCTTACACTTTAGGAGGCTAGAAATCTGAGTTCAAAGTGCCAGCTCTAGGAGCTGGGTGAAGGCCCCTCAACCTTGGAATTCAGCTCTGCCTCTTGCTCCCAGCCCACTGAATCTGGAGGCTTCTCTTAACTCAGGCAGTGGCTGGCTGGTGAGGCTGACAAGCCCAAGATCAACAAATAAAATGGTACAGTCCCAAGATTACCAAACAACATGGCAGGCCACTACTTCAAGTCCAGAGACAGTCCCAAGATTGGCAGGAAACATGGCAGGCTGTTGACTGAAGACTCAGCTACATGCAGGGTCTAAGTGTGACAAAAAGCTCAGAGACCTTCTTTAATGCTTCTCTTTATATACTGGAAGCAAACCACATCCCCAAGACAGCTACTCAGCTGCTCACTGCAGATTCCACCATGGAGTTGATTACCAGTCTCATCATGGGGAATAACTATACTCAGATGCCCAGCCACTCAAAAGAAGGCCCAGCCGAGTTGACACATAACCTTAACTACCACACACAGCATACTAAATCCTTTGGGACACAGCTAAAGCAGTACTCAGAGGTCAGTTTATAGCAATAAATGCACACATTTAAAAGATAAAAGAACCAAAATCTCTGCCTTAACCCAACAACTCCACCAACTAGAAAAAGAGCAACAAAAGAGCCTGCAGTCTCCAGAAGAAGGGAAATAATAAAGATCAGAGCAAAAATAAAACAGAAAAACAATAGAAAAAATAAACAAGACTAGAAGTTGATTCTTCAAAAAGTTAACAAATTGACACACCACTGGAAATTTTTAACGAAGAAAAAGAAAGAGAAGATGCAAATAACATGAATAATAAATGCAATGGGTGACATCACACAGATCCATCCAAAAATAAAAAGGATAACAGAAGACTATGAAGAACCATACTTCAACAAATTGGAAAACCTAGAAGAAATGGACAAATTTCTAGAAACACAAGATCTACCAAAACTAACAAAGACTGAAGTAGAAAACTTAAGCAGACTCATAACAAAAGAAGAAATTAAGCAGGTCATTAAAAAAAAAAAAAAAAAAAAAAAACTCTTCACAAAGAAAAGTCCTGGCCAGATGGTTTCACTGGAGAATTCTATCAAACGTTCAGAGACAAGTTGACATCTGTCCTACTCCACCTGTTCCAGAACATATAAAAGGATGGAATACTCCCAAATTCATTTCATGAAGCAAGCATAACCTTGATACCAAAACCAGGTAAAGACACCAGTAAAAAGGAAAACTACAGACCAATATACCTCATGAATATAGAAACAAAACTCTTTACATCCAGCTGCCCTACAAATCTGAGCCAACAGAATCCAACACTGTATCAGATAATTAAATACACCATGGTCAAGTGGGATTCATACCAGGTATACAAGCATGGTTCAACATTAGAAAAACAATCAATGTAATATGTCACATAAATAAAGGAAAGAACCACATAATGATATCAATTGATGCAGAAAAGGCATTTGATAAAATCCAACAGCCATTCCTGATTAAAGAGAAAAAAACTCTCAGCAGAACAGGAAAACAAGAAATTTCTCAGCATGATAAAGGACCTAGATGTAAAACTGATAGCATTGAAAAGAAAAGAGACTCAAAGCATTCCCCTTGCTAATGAGAACCAGACAAAGATGCCCTGTATCACCACTTCTAGTCAACATTGCACTGGAAGTCCTAGCCAGGGCAGTAAGGCAAGAAAGGGAAATAAAAGGCATTCAAACTGGTAAGGAGAAAATAAAACTATTCCTATTTGCAGATGATATGTTCCTATACATAGAAAATCCCAGAAACTCAGCAAGAAAAGTACTAGAACTAATTGAAAGATAGAGCAATGTGGTAGGATACAAGATCAACATTAAAATCAATTGGATTCCTCTGCATCAACAAAGGATCTCTGAAAAGGAAATGAGGAAAGCAATACCATTTACAATAGCTACTCAAAAGATAAAACACTCAGGAATAAATCTTACCTGAGACACAAAAGACCTATACAAAGAAAACTACAAAACAAACTACGGTAAGAAACTATAAGCAATCTCTTTAAATGGAAGAACACACCATGCTCATCAATAAGGAAATTGAACATTGAAAATATCAGTACCACCCAAAGGAATCTATAGATTCAATGCAATCCCAATCCAAATTCCATCAATATTTTTGAGGACATGGAAGAAAAAGTCACTGATCTTATATGGAAAGGAAAGAGAGCCTGGATAAGCAAAGGACTACTAAAGAAGAAAACAAAGTAGAGATCTCACACTCCCAATCTCAAAACCTGCTATATGGCCACGGTAGTCAGAACAGCCTTATATTGGTCCAACATAGACCAGTGGAACAGAATTGAGAATCCAGAAATAGTTCCATCCACCTGTGGACAGCTGCTCTTTGCAAAGAATTGAAACCCATTAAGTGGGGAAGTGATAATCTCTTTAACAAAGGGTGCTGGCAAAACTGGATATCCATTTGTAGAAAAATAACACAAGATCAGTACCTCACATCATATAAAAAAGGAACTCAAGATGGATCAAAGACCTAAATGTTAAACTCAAAAGTATAAAGTTAATCAAAGATAACATAGGAGCAAATTTAGGGGCCCTAATTTATGGCATAAATAGACTATCAAACATAACCCAAAACGCACAAACAGCAGAAGATAAAGTAGGTGACTGGGATCTTCTAAAAACTAACTTCTTATGTGCATCAAATCAGTTCTACAAAAGAGTAAAAGAAGAACCTACATATTGGGAAAAAATATTTGGTAATGACTTATCCAACAAAGGATTTATCTCTAAAGTTTATTAAAAAACTTCAACACCTCAATATTAAGAAGGAAAAATCCAAGTAAAAAATGAGCAGAGGACATGAATAGACAATTCAAAGATAATATTTAGGCAGCCAACAAACACATGAAGAAATGCTCACAATCATTAGCCATTAGAGAGAAGCAAATTTAAAAAATGAGATATCATCTCATCTGAGCAATAATAGCAAAGTTCAACAAGACAGAAAACAACAAATGCTGGCAAGGGCATGGAGAGATTAGAACTGTCATACATTACTGGTGGGACTGTAAAATGGTATAACCACTGTGGAAACAGTGTGGCACTTTTGTAACAAGTTGGAAATAGAAATACCATTTAATTCAGCAATCCCACTACTAAGAATATATCCTAAAACGGTGAGATCCAGGACAACTGGGCAATCTATCTCCTCCGTAAAGATTTACTGCCTTGGAAACCCAAAGGGTGTTCACTATGAGTCAGAATCAACACATGGCAGTGAGGTTTTTTTTTGAACATAAATAGATATATGCATACCCACGTTCATCACAGCAGTATTTCACAATAACAAAGAGATGGAAGCAACCTAAGTGCCCATCAAGAGATGAATGGATAGCCAAACTATGTTACATACCCACACAAGGGAATACTGTGCAACCTTAAAGAATATTGAAGAGTCCATGAATCACCTCATAACTTGGAGGACATTATGCTGAGTGAAATAAGTCAATCACAGAAGGATAAATATTGTCTGAATCCATTATTATAAAAGTCAAGTAAAGGTTTACAGAGGGAATGAAATTTTCTTTATTGGTTACCAGGGAGGGGAAGGGAGGGGAAGGAAATTTTCTGACTAGTTAAGAGATGTGTTGATTTGGGTGAAGGATAAGGCAATATAGCAAAAGAGTGTGATCAGCACAATATCACTAAGGCAATGAAAGATACAGAGAGGTGTACAAGAGGTACAAATGAGGTGAATACTATTATATACACAATACTGCATTATCAGTAACAACAAACAGTAATCTACAGGTGGATAGGTAGGCAAGCACGAAAATTAAGTATGGGTAGGCTAAACAGAAATATACCTGTGATGGTTCATAAGTTTGGCAAACGATGTTCCTACATACATATTTGCTATACAAATGTCCATATACATTACAGACCTAATGGGACAAAGTTAGGATAACATCTTAGCCACAACTAAGCATGTTAGGGGAGTGAGTTGCTTGGCCTGTGAGCACAGGACCATGGTCATAGGGAGACATCAAGCTCAATTGGCACAATGTAGTACACAAAAACACTGTTCTAAATCCTCCTTTGGTGAGTAGCAAATAAGGTCTTAAATGCTTGTAAACGGCCATCTAAGATGCAACTATTGATCTCTCCTAGTCCAGGGCAGAGTGAAGAAAATAAAACCACACAGAAACAATTAGTCCAAAGGACTAATGGAACGTGAAGACCACAGCCTACGTGACCCTGAGACTAGAAGAACAAGATGGTGCCCAACTACCAATGCCAACCACTTGGAAAGGGATCAAAATTGGAGATTTTGGATAGGGTGGAAGAAAAATTGTGGAAGAAAATTTTAAAAAAGAAACAAGATTGTTGAAGGACAGAGACTGGTGAAACCCCGAGACTGGCCCCAGTCACCCTTCAAGCCTGGAATTGGACTCACTCCCATGGCTTACCTCTCAGCCAAACAATACGCAGGTCTTTGAGCTGAACAACTAACTACAAGAGAGAAATGCACCCATTAGAACAATCAGCCATGGGATATCAGAAGGGCAGCATTTGCACTAGGAGAAAGCTAGAGAAGCAGGATGCATAGGTAAGAAGGACACAGGGAAAGGGTAAATAAAAGGAGGCAGTGGAAGGAGAACTATTACGTTGTGGGGATTGTAATCAGTGTAATGAAATGTGTATGAACTGTTCAATGTAAAATGAATCTGCTTTATTAAATATCACCCAAATCACATAAAAAGTTTTTTTTTAATAAGGAAACTACTCAATTGTTTAAAAATACACATAAAATCTGAAAAAGAGCAAACACTTTACCAAAGAAATAAGATTTAAAATAAGCACATGAAAAGATGCTCAGTATCATATATTTTTAAGGAATTGCAAATTTAAACAAAGATAATACATACATATTAGAATGTCTAAAATTCAACTCACTGAAAAATGCTGGCCAAGATGTTGAGCATCTGGAACGCTCAGTTCATTTCCGGTGGGAATGTAAAATGAGTTGGAAGACAGCCAACCTGTTTCTTACATAGACAAACAAACATGCACTTACCATATGATCCAGAAATCACACTCCTAGGTATTTTC
>NW_006922465.1:320225-321377 GCF_000298275.1 Orycteropus afer afer
AATAACAACAACAACAACATATGATATTCTGGAAAAGACGAACTTTGGGACAGTAAAAAGATCAGTGGTTGCCAGGGGTTTCAAAGGAGAGTGCAGGGATAAGTAGGTAGAGCCAGGCAGTTGTCAGGGCAGTGAAACCATTCTCCATAATGCTATAACAGTGAATACATAACATGATGCATTTGGCAAAACCCATAGAATTGTCACAACACAAAGCATGAAGCCTAATATAAACTATAGACTTCAGTGAATAATGTGTCAATATTGGCCTATCAATTATAATAGATCTAACACACCATTGCAAGATTTTAATAATGGGAAACTGGGCAGGGGAAAAGGAGTATATGGAAACTCCCTGTACTATCTGTTAAATTTTTCTGTAAACCTAAAACTCCAAAAAATAAAATCTGTTAATTTTAAAACAGAAAAATGTGAGAATGTTTGTAAATGACATATCTGTAAACAGCCTTGTATGCAGAATATTTAAAAACTTCTTACATGCAGTGTTAAAAATAACCCATTTTTTAAATGAGCAAATAATTTGAACAGATATTTCTCAAAGAAAAGATACAGATGGCCAATAAGCATGTGAAAATAGGCTCAACATCATTTGTCAGAAAAAAGCTAAACCACAAGGAGATACAACTTTGCCACCTACTAGCATAGCCATACTCCAAAGACAGATAATAGCAAAAGTTGGTGAAGATGTAGAAAAATTGGAAATGAAATACATTGTGTTGGGAATATAAAATGGTACAGTCATTTGGAAAACAGTTTTAACAGTTGCTTAAAAACTTAAACACAGAGTTACTGTAAAACCCACTGCCATTGAATTGATTCTGACTCAGCAACCCTATAGGATACAATAGAACTGCCCCATAGGATTTCCAAGGCTGTAAAGTTTTATAGAAGCAGACTACCTCATCTTCCTCTCACAGAGCAGCTGGTAGGTTCAAACTACTAACCTTTTCATTAGCAGTCAAACACTTTCACCACTGCACCACCACACCACCAGAGTTGCTATATCACCCAACAATTCGACGCTTGGTGGAATAGAAAAACCAAGAGAATTTAAATATTTCTACATAAAAACCTGTCTACAGATGTTCATAGCATAAGTGATAATAGCTAAAAAGTGAAAACAACCCAATT
>NW_006922465.1:350845-351268 GCF_000298275.1 Orycteropus afer afer
AGCTCAGGCGGTAGGAGTGCATGGAGAGATGGACACAAGGAAGAGGTAACTATCGGGAGGAAGTGGGAGGGGAGATGTTGCATTGTGGTGAATTGTAGTCAATGTCATGAGGCAAAGTGTATGTGAACTGCTGTATGGAAAGTGTATTTGCTCTGTAAATGTAAATTTTCACCCAAATTACAATTAAAAAAAATTTTAAAAAGCTAGCAAGCTGCCATCTAGATGCAACGATGGGTCTCTTCTCATCCAGAACAAAGAAGAATGAAGAAAACTAAAATTCATGGAAAGAATTAGTCCTAGTGATTGGTACACCATCCAACCTGCAGCCTATATGACTATGAGACTAGTAGAAGAACTAGATGGTGGTTTCCAGCCAAACAAAGTACAGGCATGTGAGTTAAACATTTACCTCAAGTAGACACA
>NW_006922465.1:351970-353788 GCF_000298275.1 Orycteropus afer afer
ACAAAGTGTATGTGAACTGCTGTATAGAAAGTGAATTTTCTCTGTAAATATTCACCCAAATCACAATAAAAAAAAAAAAAAAAAGAAAGAAAGAAAAAAGCTGCCATTAATGATCCCGTTCAGCTTTAATGGAATCATACTTGAAGTTATTTAAGATTGGATTATTTTGTTATCTTGGGAATTTGCTGCATATTGAAGAAGAGTGTTTGGAATTTTCTAGATGGTCATTACTTTTATGTAGAAGGTTATTGACGACTGGAAATTCATTTTATATGCATTCCCTATGCTGAATAATCTCATTATTTCCCATATGTTGTAAATTAATACATCTGAAATTATCACTTTGACTTAATCATATAAATAAAAACTTTTCCTTGTTTTTCAACATGGTATCATTAATTTATTTTCCTTTTCTTATTGTGTCACCTATGACCTTCAGGACAATATTGAATTGGTAATGGTGGTACTATTAACTTTTGCCCATTTTTTTCACTAATTTAGTCATTTACTCAGCAAATGTTACTTAACACCTATAGTATGTTCCTAAAACTCATGGAATTTATATTCCACTGGAGGGTTCAGAAATGTAAAAGTCAAAAATAAATACATATTTAATCAAACATTGGGAAACATGAAAGTGGTTGTATTGAAATGTTCTCCATGTTCAAGTCCCCATTGGTGGAATTTGTTGAGAAATTCAATGTGAGGGGAGCTAATAATGGTCTCAGAATCCTTTTTAGAGCTGGGAGTATTTGGAGAATTCTGAAGTCGTTACTGCTTTTTATCCTTTCACTCAAGGCAAACAGTCTCTCTTTCATTATATTCTGAAGATATTACTATGATGAACTTTGAGGAAATGAGAGTGTAAACCCTTTTTTCCAAATTGGAATTGGGATTCTGGACAATGCTTTTCTACCAGAGTATCTCAACCATTTGTACTTGTCACAAAATAAGTCCATATATAATAGACATAACATGGCTCAAAGATCTTCTGCACTGAGATCTCTCACACCATAGCATTGTTTGGGCCAAGCAAATTCCCTAGAAATCTTGATTGTAAATTTATCTATTTTATCACATAATAGCTATATGATATGAGATTTTGCACAAAGTGTTCTGAGTAGTTTTTAGGTAAGTAATCACATCATGCCCAATGAGATCAGGGTGTATAGAGCTTAAAGTATGAGCTCTATAAGCTAAATGGCTAGTATTAGCTTTTGCAGCTGCTGAATATTTTGGGAAGCATCCTTATTTCTGTAAATATGTCTCACCAATCAGACAAGAGCAATGATACTCATAACCAAAATAGTAATGACAATTCTGTAGTCACTTTCTGATGTCACATTTATGGAACTTATGGTCTGAGTTGAAGACAATTAAAACAAGTCCATGAGAGCCAAAATATGACATTGATTATATCCCTCCTAAATTTAGAGACCATTCAAAGAATAGATTTGATGCATTGAACACCAATGACTGAAAACCAGAAGAATTGTGGGATGACGTCAAGAACATCATCCATGAAGAAAGCAAAAGATCATTAAAAAGACAGGAAGGGAAGAAAAGACCAAAATGCATGTCAGAAGAAACTCTGAAACTTGCCCTTGAGCGAAGAGTGACTAATGCAAATGGAAGAAATGTCGAGATAAAAGAGCTGAACAGAAGATTTCAAAGAGCAGACTGAGAAGACAAAGTCAATTATTATAATGAAATGTGCAGACATAGAGTTGGAAAGCCAAAAGGGAAGAAAACACTCGGCATTTCTCAAGCTGAAAGAACTGAAGAGGAAATTTAAACCTCAAGTTGCAATATTGAAAG
>NW_006922465.1:355868-357430 GCF_000298275.1 Orycteropus afer afer
AACAACAACAACAACAACAACAACAACAAATATAAAGAAATTAAAATTTTTCACAATGGGAAAAATAAGCAGCATCAGGGTAAATGGAGAAAAGATTGAAGTTGTCAAAGACTTCATATTACTTGGTTCTACAATCAACACCAATTGAAGCAGCAGTCAAGATATCAGACACCATATAGCATTGGGAAAATCTGCTGCAGAGGACCTCTTTCAAGTGCTGAAGAGTAAACATGTTTCCTTGAAGACTAACGTGCACTTGACACAAGCCATGGTATTTTCAATCGCCTCATATGCATGTGAGAGCTGGACAATGAATAAGGAAGACCAAAGAAGAGTCAGTGCTTTTGAGTTATGGTGTTGGAGAAGAATGATGAAAGTACCATGGACTGCTAAAAGAACTAACAAATCTGCCCTGGAAGAAGCGCAGCCAGAATGCTCCTTTTAAGAGAAAATGGCCAAACTTTGTCTCACCTACTTTGGTCACATTGCAAGAAGGGACCATTCCCTGGAGAAGGATATTATGCTTGGCAAAGTGGAGGGACAATGAAAAAGGGGAAGGCCCTCAACAAGATAGATTTATACAGTGGCTGCAATGATGGGCTCAGGTATAGCAAAGATTGTGGAGATGGCAAAGGACCAGGTCATGTTTCATTCTGCTGTACATGAGGTCAATATGAGTTGAAGATGACTCAACAACACCTAACAACAGCAACAACATAGTCTGAGTCAGTGGCTTCCTAGTGACACTCTTGTGGAGACACTCCCAGAACATGTATCACATCTGCCAACATATTTTTTTTTTTAAAAAATAACAGCTTTATTGAGGTCTAATTCACATATACAATCCATCCACTTAAAGTACAATTCATTAGTTTTTAGTATATTCACAGGGTGTGATAGTTGGAGCTGTGTGTCAACTTGGCTGGACCACAATTCTGTGTGGTTTAAGCAATTGTGATGTGGATTAGTCCCATGATGGGATCAGATGTATATGTTTTGAGCAGCCAATCCATTGAAAGGAAGTTTCCCTAGGAGTGTGGCCTGCTTCCAGTATATTTATGGACATCCTGGGAAAAGAGACACTCTTTTGTGGATCGGAATTCTTTTGTGCTGCCTACAACAGTCCATCAGCAAACAGTCCACCATTGTTGTTGTTGTTGTTGTTATGTGCCGTCGAGTCGGTCCCGACTCCTAGTGACCCCTCCTTGGGTTTCCCAGGCGGTATCACTACGGAAGTAGATTGCCCAACCTTCCTTCCAAGGCTGGTGGGTTTGAACTGCCAGCCTTCTGGTTAGCAGTCAAGCGCTACACTACCAGAGCTCCTCAACCCACCATTTGGCCTGGAGATCTTGGATTCGTCATTCATTGGAGTCAAAATCCAGTATATTGCCTTCCAACCTTGAGCTCGTCAGCCCCTGCAGCTGCGTGAGTCAGGAAAATCTCCATCTTGACATTTGATCCAAGAACTTGGGACCTGTGAGCTTCTATAAGTGTGGGAGCCTTTTTCCTAAGATAAATTTCTCTCTCTCTCTCTCTCTCTATATATATATATAGAGAGAGAG